>NC_066844.1:469005-769005 GCF_001640805.2 Lates calcarifer
ACTATGACTTTTTTGGTGATTTTTTGATGCCATACTATACTATGACTTTTTTTGACCATTTTTGATGCCATACTATACTGACTTTTGTTGACCGTTTTTGATGCCATACTATAGTATGACTTTTTAAGGTGATTTTTGACATTTTTTGACCATTTTTGATGCCATACTATATATGACTTTTTTGTGATTTTTGATGCCATACTATACTATGACATTTTTAAATGTTTTTTCATTCCATACTGTAATATGACATTTTTAAATGTTTTTTGATGCCATACTATACTATGACATTTTTTGACCATTTTTATGTCATATTATACTATGACATCTTTTGGCCATTTTTGAAGCCTTTTTATAATATGGCATATTCTTTTCAGTTTTTTTTTATGCGCCTTATTATACTATGGCAATTTTTGACATCTAAGTATACAATGACAATTTTGTTGACTATTACATCTTTCTTCTGATATTAGTAATTATTTTAAAAGTACATTACTTTTATTAATATAGATTACTATGATGTCATTAACATTATTTTTATGTTACAGATTACTTCTGGTATTACACTTATGTTACATACTTTTTGTGACATTCTGAGAGACAATTTAAGTGTCTCGGTTTTTACTAATTATATTTTAATAATGGAATAAATTGTTTATGTTAAGCTTTAGAAATATATTTTTGATCTGTTTTATATAGAAATAAAAAAAATCTTATCTTTACCTTTGGTAGATCCTGTTTTTTCTGTGAATTCAGCTGAAACACATAGAACCTTTGTTTAAAATGAGGTTTTTCCAAATACAACATTCATCAAAAATAACTACTCAGTACTCGGCATTACTGGTCATTATCTTTCCAATACTTTGCAGTAACAGCCATTTCATCCTTAAATTCCTCCTTTTCTTTCAAGTTTTCTTACAAAAACTATGTAAATAAACTTAATTAACAAGTTAAGCCTATTTTTTTGAGTTGGACAGTTGATGTAAAGCTGTTTGTGAATTACCTGGAGGACTCTGTCCTGGTCTCAAAGAACTTCCTCATCGTATGAAGACTCTCTGTGATCATGGACTACGTCTCTGTGATCACGGACAATGTCTCTGAGATTACGTACTATGTTGTTGTGATCATGGACAATGTCTCTGAGATCACAGACAGTGTCTCTGTGACCACTGACAATGTCTCTGAGATCACAGACAGTGTCTCTGTGACCACTGACAATGTCTCCATGATTGCAGGGCAATGCCATCGAATCGGTGACCCCTGTCTCTGCTGATTCTTGCGCAGGTCTCTACAAAGCATGGGACAATGTCTCTGATCATGGACAATGTCTCTGCGATCATGGACGATGTCATGGATGAAGTAGTGACACCTGGAGGAAATCAGAGAAACATACAAAGGAAAATAATCAATACACTACTACCTATTCCTCACAGTTTAACCATGATTTGACACAGATAAATATTCAACATTACAGCTGAACCACAACATTTAACAAACACTGTCTGTGTTTGTGTTGTTTATTATACTTCAGTAAAAAGTCTATTTAGTAGTTCTTCCACCACAGACGATCACATACAGAATCATTATTTCACATTTCAACCTTCTTCTTATTAACACATACTTAAAATGTTTTTGTTTTGTGTTGCTTTTGTTTAATGAAAAATAACCAAATTTACAAAGGTCTTATCAGCAGCTTATGTGAAAATGCTTTTAGTGGAGAAGTGTAGAATGGTTGTTATACATTGTAAAGATATTTTTAAAACACGCTTTGACCAACAGGTAAAATTAACACGTTTTTCAGACTGGGTACTGGGTTTCAGACACATACCTGTTGGTCTGTAAGATGATGTTGATGTTTCTGTTGATGAGCAGCTGAACAAGTCAACCTGGAAAACACAAGTACAACACCTGAAACACTGATTAAATAACTAATACAACATAGCCACTGAAACTTTTTACCACTAAAACCCACACCATGAAAACTAAACAATAAAGACTTGACAATTACAAATAAAACTTGACTGACCTAAAAAAGCAATAAGCAATGTAAAGAAATCTGAAAACAGAATTTTGACTTTAAAAGCTTAAATGTTGGTGTAATGATTTTTAACTGTAATCTCAGCTCATGCATTGTGGAGGGGCACAGAGTCAAAATGTAGTTTTCAAGCCTTTAACACCAAACTGAGCTCAATCAAGCATCAAGTCCAAACAAACAAATGACTAATCACCAGGGTGGGATGAGATCTCACAATATTAAAACATGACAATATTTAAAGTTTAGTTTTCAAGCTTGACTTTTACATAAAACTGAGCTCAAGTCAAGTATTAAGACACCACAAATGAATTTCTCATCACTACAACTGTGGGTCAATAGATAGCTATGGATAGATCTACGAGGACAAACAAAAACAACAGACAAAAAAATTGAGATGCAAAACAATCACAATGAAACAAAAAATAACCTTAAAGAAATGTAAAATGTTCAGGACACAGAACTACAGAGACGCAGTAAGAACGAAAACAAAGACACAAAGAAGCAGCTGACTATAAACAGATGTAAAACAGCCAGTAAAAGTTGCAACATCATGCAATGAGACCAACGACATGATAATCAGACAGACTAAACAGTTACCACCCTCCACAGCTCATGTCAGGGCCGCTGCAGTCACAGAAACACAAACACACGATAAAATCGACTACAAAAAGGAGAAAACCCCCAAAAGCATCACTAAAACATAAAGCTGACGCTAACGCTGACATACAGGTTTAAAGCAGCCAGGTACAGACACATTATAACATGACCACAAATAGACACAAAACGATGACACCGACACGACAGAGTTAAAATGACCAGGATGGAACACAAAGGTACAGAGATGCTAACTGTCGGTAAAGTGACTGCAAACAAACACAACAGGGATTTAAACCGACTCAGGAGCTAGTTGTGTTTTCACATGTCCACGTTGGGGATCCACAACTCATGTCAGGGACTCAAACACACTCTGACCCACGAGATATAGACGACTGAAAATGGAAGTAAGGTCAGAAGATGTAAATGATTAAAAGAGAGGCTAATGCTAACGCTCGCGCTAACGCAAATGCTAACGCTAGTCGCTAGCTAGTTTGCTCCGTAGCCTTACCTTCACGCCGCAGTTGTGTTCAGCGTCCAGTCTCACTGGTGTTCGACAAAAAGCAGCTCCATAGTTTGTTTTAACATCCAGGCTTCATCGGTGGTTCAGTTTTCTCACAGCACTGACAAACCGAAGTCATGGTTCAAACGGTGGTTTAAATCGTTTCTCCGTCTCTCTACGCTCCTCCCCGAAGGTCATGACCAATCACAACACACGACGCGACCAATGACGACACACGCAAGCCAACAACTACAGACAAAAACGCCAATTGGCCATCTTATTCTGTTCCGCCTAGCAACCGCCTCTGATTGGTCTTAAACTACATCAGGGATACCGATAAGGTCTGGATCATATAAGTTTTTTTATTCTCAAATCTGTGGTTTTAAATAAAACCGAAAGTGTTGCTCTTCATGTGGAACTTTCCCCCTTACACCTGAACACATCTCCTTCTATGTTTTCATACTCTCATCTGTCTTCTTGATACTTTCCTGGTCTGAAATGTTCAGAACATCTTTTTCTGAGTAAACAGTGTGAATATAGATTTACAGTCTGACATATTTTCTAAATTATTCTTCCTCTGTTTGTCCTTTGAGTACTGAATAGTACTTTGTTATGGTTGGCCCTTGTAGTTTTATTTATTTTTTGTCATTTATATTGTTTTTATTTTTATTTTTTGTTCCATTTATGGAAAGAACTCCTCAACATTCTACTTCCTGTTTCCTGTCCATGCTGTGTTTGAGGTCACAACAAATAGATATTAGATCTGTTTGTTAGACTGGACATTTTAAACAATGGAGTCTGGTGTGAATAAACTTCCAGGCTGTGAAAAGTCCTATAAAACATTAATCTGATGCATTGATTTGTGTTTCTACCCAGTTTTTGCTTACAACAGTTGTTTTCCCAGGACAGGAAGTGTTGTAGCACTTCTCATTAATTAATGCCAAAGTTTACAGCTCGGCCCAATTTTTGTTTTACAAGTATTTTTGTTCCCAGTTTAAAAACTTTTTTCTATTATTATGCGAGCAGAGAGAAAGTGCATTTTCCACTGCAGTGGCTATTGAAGGGCTTCGTCAGCATGTTTTCCTGCTGCTAGGCTATCAGAGCCCTAATGCCACCACTGGCATCTCATCCCTGCTCCCAGAAACACTAATTGGTTCGGCGGAGGCTAATCTAATTGGACACTGAAGGTTAGTTATGTGAATCCACACAGAGCCGCCCCCCGCTCTTATCTATCGCTCAGAAAGAGGCTCAGAGACGGAGGACGACAGTCTTGCTGTATCATTTCCAGGGATTCAGTATGAGAGGGGGTGAGGGGGTGAAGGGGGTGAGACAGGAGAATATATTCATCCTCTGTCTTCCGTCATATGATACTGAGACAGCTGACAGGTCACCTTGATGCGTCTCCTCAGAGGTGAAAGGTCAGTTAAGCTGGACTCTGTGGCCCGGTGCACAGTTTGTGTTTGCAGCTGTTCTTACTGTCGTTTCGTGCCTCTCTGTGGTTGGTTCAGTTTGTCTCTTTTCACTCATTTTACATCTCAGTGAAGTTGTGTTGAGTCTCTGTGTTGTCGTGTGTTTGTGAGTGTTTTGTGTCTCTCTGTGGGGATCACTGTGGTAATGTTGCATCTCTGTATTGTTACTGTGAGACATTCAGTGGCGGAAGAAGTAATCAGGTACTTTACATGAGTAAAAGTACCACACAGTAACACAGACATGCCAACAGATGGAGGCAGTGGTATTCCAGCAGCTCCCAGTAAAATCCCTGTTTTTGTCAGTGGAGTGTGGTAGTGATATATAGAGATGTTTCTGGGTTAATGAAGGTCTCTCTCTGGGCAGGGATCCGATCCATCCTCCTTCCAGTAGCAGCACTTGTACTCTCCCTGGCTCTGTTTCTGTGCCTGACCAGTGAAATAATAATCTGCCTCTTGTTGCTGCAGCTGCCTCTGAACCTCCATGTTTGGCAGAAGGCCAGTGTGAGTGGTCACAGGGAAGGGCAAACAGAACTCATTCACGGACCTCCCCTCGTCTCCATGCATTTATTCCACTCATGAAGTGGCAACTTATCTCAATGTTGGAGATAATGATTTTTGTAATAGTACAAGGACCAGGTGAGCGTGGCAAACACTGCGGCGTTATCTGTGCTGTGTGTTCAGGATCTGTAGACTTACTTTTATTGATGATGTTCGATGAAATCCTGGTGAAAAACAAGCTTTTCAGGAACCGAGATGGAGTGGTTCATTTTCTGAAATCACCCATGCACTTCAGATATTCTCCTTTTATTTATTCCCAACAGTTTTTTCACTGCCCATTCTCTGCACAAAGGGAACCAAGTTAAATCTCAATTAGAACAAAGAAAAGGGAAAAAGGAAATGGAGACAGGACGATTTTTTTTTCTTTTTTTTTCAGGCAAATTGTGATATTCTACAAATCCAGAAGCACACTGATTTCATTGTTCTGATGGAGGTCCATGTGTGAATGAAATAAATTGAATATTTCTCAAGGCCATTCAAGTGAAAAAGCTTTCTGAGTAAGAGACGAATACCAAACTGCTTTTTCCTCAGGGAATATATATATATAAAAAAAATAACCAAATGTTTTTTTTTTATTTCATGTTGATACATTCTTGGACAACACCACAGAATAGTTGCATGAGTGGCCAAATGTAAATCTCTCCCACAACATTGGCACATAAGCAGCAAGGGCAACATGAATATACCTAGTACAAACAGTAGAAAACATACATGCTTCCTTTTTTTAACAAGGATTTTCTTTTTTTTAAATATATATTCATCTTCTTCTCCGTTTCCCATAGTTTCCAGGAAAATAAGAAACCAATCAAAGCCATATTCTGCTGTGTGAGAAAGTATCAGAGGAAGTTAACGGTAAAGAAACAGAACGTGAAGAAAAAACAGTACAATTCAGAGCAGACAGGTGGAATCAACTGTGCTGTGAAGATTTCATTATTTTAAACTTTTTTTTTCTGATTCTGTTTCAACATCGAAACATATCAGGCATGCATTGACAACCTCAACATCAACACCTTTTGTCGTATCAGCAGTCCAGTGACGGCCGGACCGAAGGAGGTTCTCTTTATGTCGGCTACAACACGGTTAAGGGTCATCATCATCGTCATCATCATCATCGTACACCTACAAAACACTGCAGAAGTCGTCATGTATGTGTGTGGAGGAGGAACACACATGTTGGGATGGGAATGCTTTCATCATGGGACCACAAACATTTCAAACAGTTCAAACAAAAAGGCCTTTTAAAACACGACTGGTTTTTTTCTTCTGTTTTTTATCTGAAGCTTTACGTTCACGGCCAGCAGAGGAATCTGACTTTTTACCATGTCGGGCGACTGAAGTAAAGATTTCTGGACTCGAATGAACAGAGTGCAGACGTGTGATGTTTGGTTCGTTCTCTGTGGATGACCACGAGAAGTCTCAGAGAAAACTGGTGACTTCAGATCTTATTCCCAGTCCAGGCGACCTCATGTCTTATGTCCACTTTCGTAATCTTAAAATTTGCGTCACAAAGTCGTCTCAGTTTGTCCACAGTGTCAGGACTTTACAAACCTTTGTACTAAATAACTGTGTCGTCCAATTTGTCAGCAGGGATGCTGCGTTCATGGATCATCACCCAGAGATTTGACAAAAGTCAGATTCCACTGGCAGCGTGAGCAAAGCCCTCGAATCTCAAAGCGAAGAATATGGCTTTAATAAAAAACAATGTGCATCCAAGAAGCAAGAGCAAAATAGATTCATCATCGACGTCATAATCATCGTCGCCTTCGAAATAAAAACCAAACTGAAATCAACAACTAAAGTAGGCCAACAGATAAGCCATAAAGAACTACACACAGGTCGACAGTTTGGAGGAACAGTAAGAGACGAGAGGAGGCGGGCTCTGTAGAAAGGACGGCTGCTTCGTTTGACATCAGCAGCAGAGACGCAACATGGAGCCCCCTGAGCAACGTGCTGGTTCACGACAAGCCGGAGGCTGAGAGACGTCCGGCGCTGCGTCCTGCGTCTGTTCCCTCTACGGTTATCACAAACAAAAAGACTCAGGGTTTTATTTTTTAACTTCCCGTCACCACACTGTCTTTTTCAAACACCTCTTCACCCTCATCTCGTTCTCGCTTCTTTCTCTCAGACCGAGGGAAAGTCTGTCCCACAAGGCTTTGCTTCAGCGTCTGAAAATCTGTGGTGGGCACTGAAGCACATGAGACCAAAAAAAGAAAAAAGAAAAACCCAAAACCAGAACTTAAAAACATCCTTTCTTTCCTTTGTTTCTTGTTTTAAACAGGACAGGAGACCAGACATCTCCTGCTGTCATCTCTCTCTCTCTCCTTCCTTTCCAGTCTGTCGTTCTGATGGAGGAATGCCATTAGATCACAAGGTCGTTGTAGCTCACGTATTTCTTCTTTGCTGCTGGACCTGAGGAGGAGAAGCACAGATCAGCTTCAGTCTCTGTGGCTGCTGCTTTAGATGAAGAGCTGACTGTAGGTGATGACTGAGGTAAAATGAGACTTGATGAAGATTTTAATAAGACCTGAATTTTGAACTCTCAGACTGACTGACAGACTCATTACAGACAGACTCGTCCTTTCCTCTGTTGTATCTGCACAGGGATGTGAAGTGTTACGGGTGATGAGAGGTCATAACTCAGAGGCCGAAGCATCCACAGAGGACGAAACTGAGGGAATGTTACACAGGTATCAGCTTCTCTAAAGTAAGATCATGTTTCTCTTGTTAAAGTCACAACATCCAGCACAAAGCAGGAGGCCTCAGACTGTGGGCGCCTCCACCTGCTCAGGTTGAAGTTTGTTCAGGAGTCAGGCTAAGGATGGGCATATTTAATTGATTATTGATGATTGATTGCTGAGAATTTCGTTGATCATGTGGAATTCATCAGCCATGTGATCCATCACTAAACAGCCTGATATTATATAAGTCTGTCTATATATGTCAGATATTAACTGAGAAGGCCGAGCAGGCGTCGTCTGTGGTGTTCCCTTCAGTTATGACCCCCTCCCTATCTCCCCCCTGCAGCTCTGCCCCCCCCCATCTCTGCTTGGCCCCCGGTGTTCGTCTGCTGACAAATGGCTTCGAGCCAAAAGCTCATCATCCATCACTCGCAGAGATAACTGAGAAAATGGCAGAGTTTGCATATGAAGGCCTGAAGGTGTCTTTGTCTTAATGTGTCAGTTTCAGGTGTGACGGGTCCAAACCGTCCAATCAGGGGACGACGTCACAGCTCAAACTGCCCCGGGGTCAGTGTGAAGAAACGAGCGGAGTTCACTGGATGGACAGTAACAGTGAATGGTTTTCTTCCAGGATGAAACATGAACTGAAGGTAATAATGTCTGAATGTGGTCTGTGATCCATTTTTCTAAAATGTGAAAATTCACACTGGAGACTCTTCACCTGCTGTTACAGTATATTCTCTCTAAAAAAAAGATCAACTGCTAACTACAATTAGCATTCAGATAAAAAATGACTCATTAAGAATAAACGACAATTCATAATCCAGTCATGGATCTCTCTTTAGATTTTAGATTTTTTACATTTGATTTCATTTGAGACCTGAAGTGTTTAAAGCTGAACCTCATTAAAGAAGTCTAATATTAAATCAACTGGGCGTTTGGTGAAGGTATGAATAATACTGTTCAAGATCTTGAAGCCCAAACATGGCTCCAAAGATAAGGTGTGTTAGAGGTGATGAAAGTACAATAATATCAGAGGCTGAAAAAATATGGACACGCAGGATTTGAAGAAAAATATTTTTCAGGTTTTAGTTTGAGAGACACAAAAGGTTTGAACAAAACCTGAAACGGTGGCCAGAAGGATTCACTTGAAAATGTAACAAGAAAGAGTAAAAGGAGTTTATGGAGATTATGAAAATGTTCTGAATACAGACAAATGACTTTTGGAAGCATCTTTTAAGATTCATGCTCAGATATCTGCCAAATAACCTTAAAAACAAAGAAGTATTTAAAAACGTTTCGGGTGAATTCATTTACTGATGTCTCCAGCTCTCAGGTGAATTTCCACATTCATTCTCAAAATAAGACTTGAAGGGTGAGTTACACGTGTGGAAATGTTAGAGGCTAATCCCCAGAGAAATGAATGTAGTAGAAGTATTCCACCGGGGCAGAGCTTGGAAAAGGAAAGTACTGCTTGTAAGGATTCTTTCTGAGGGCAACCGAGGCTTTATGAGTTTTAAGAGATATATAGAAGCCTTTGTTGTATATGGAATCAGGTTTTGAAGAAAGGCAGAGAGGCCTATAAGAGTCGAATCAGAGAGATTTGGCCTTTGAAGAGCGGCTGAAGCCAGAAGAACGGTGAGAGATAGAAGTCTTTGTTGTGGGAGAATCAGCTGTAGGAGCAGAGAGGATGGAGAAGGAGAGAGGGCCATAAGTGCAGAAGAGAGATGAAGCCATCTGAAGTGACTGAGGGCTATTACAGAGAGGGGAGGGAGGGAAGGAGGGGGGAGACAGGAGGGGACAGCAGCAGCAGGTGAGGAGGAGGCGAGAGATTGAGAAGAGAGAGGATTTAAAAATCGAGTGAGAGAAAAACCAGTAAACCTGAGGGTGAGTGAGCAGACGGGAGAAAGAGAGAGAGAAATGGAGTGAGAAATGAGGAGGGAGTTGTACGACTGGATGGTCCCGGGCCAACAGATGGCTCTGCTGGTCTACAGGGAGTCCTGACTGAGCTGCAGTCTGCCAGCACATCTCCACCACTGCTGTGTCTGCTCTACCATGAACTCAGTCTGAATAGTCAAACAGGGTGGGGCCCACAGTCCCTGCGATGTTGATAACACACCAGAAAAAGTCCCCCGACACATATTAACGAACACAACTGATTTATGGGCTGTGACAATCAAGATCCCAAAGGCTGCACAGACTCTGACCTGCAGGGGCTTCATTATTTCTGAGTGGGGCTACAGAATTTAAATATACCAACAAACAAGGAGCAGATATTTGGCATCTGACCGTCAAGTTCAAATCTCATAAGTCTCCTAAAAACTTCTGATGATTCAGAGGTACTGCACACATACAATCAGCTTTTTATAAAGCCAAGCGTCCATCCTAATCTACTGCAGATTTTAACATTTTAACATCAGGCTAACATCACCAACAACAGCTAACATTAGGCTAACATCACCAACATCAGGCTAACATCACCAACAACAGGCTAACATTCAGGCTAACATCACCAACAACAGCTACATAGGCTAACATCACCAACAACAGGCTAACATTAGGCTAACATCACCACATCAGGCTAACATCACCAACAACAGGCTAACAGCAGGCTAAAATCACAACAACAGGCTAACATCAGGCTAACATCACCAACAACAGGCTAACATAGGCTAACATCACAACAGGCTAACATCAGCTAACATCACCAACAACAGGCTAACAGCAGCTAAAAAAACAACGACAGGCTAACATCACAAACAGAAGGCTAACATCAGGCTCATACAACCAACAAAGGCTAACATCACCAACAGCAGGCTAACATCAGCTAATATCACCAACAGCAGGCTAACATCAGGCTAACATCAACAACAGCAGGCTAACATCAGGCTAATATCACCAACATCAGGCTAACATCACCAACAACAGACTAACATCAGGCTAACATCAACAACAGCAGGCTAACATCAGGCTAACATCAACAACAGCAGGCTAACAGCAGGCTAACATCAGGCTAATATCACCAACATCAGGATAACATCACCAACAACAGGCTAACATCAGGCTAACATCAACAACAGCAGGCTAACATCAGGCTAACATCAACAAAAGCAGGCTAATATCAGGCTAACATCACCAACGGCAGGCTAACATCAGGCTAGCACCACCAACATCTGGCTAACATTGCTAACCACCCTGCCAGTGACTGACTGTAGGGGGGCTCTGTTGGACCACATCAGCAGGATTTTGAGAGAAACAAAAATAAAGTAATGATTGAATGGATGAATAATCACTTCTTGCTCTGGGCCCAGTGTAGCGCCACCTGTGAATCCTTCACAGAGGAATATCTCAACAGGTTGTTTCTGTGTCATGATTTCGCTCACTAGTGTTGAATAAGGGATTCAGCAGCGCGCCACATGGACAGTTTACGATGAGGAGACAGGAGCAGAGCAGTAAAAGCTGAGGTCTCAGGGGTCAAACGTGCCGTTAAAAAGTACCGTCCAAAACAGCAGCACCGGAGAAAGACTGTAAATCTGCCACTCAAACAGTCATATTACACTCTCCTCTCCCTCCTCATGTAAAAGTTATGAGTCAATTGAAAGATGGCGATAAAGAGCTGTGGAAGTTATTTAACATTCCCTCCACACTCTCCCGCCTCTGTCCCACTCAGATGTATTCCTCCCATCTCTCTCTCTCTCTCTCTCTCTCCCCCCGGACCTCCCCCCTCCAGCTTCCAGAGGAAAATGGATCAAGGTCAGGACAGCAAAGCAGGAGAAGATTAATTTGCTCTTACCTCTGATAAATTATGAAATTAGCCTGTCAGGGGGAGAAAAACATTATTTGGTGAGTTGTCCCTGAGAGCCCCAAAGGGAATCCCACAGTGAGGTGGTAATTTGATCACATTGCCATGTAATTTCAATTTGTGCACTTTTTTATTTCTGAGAACAGAAACACTTTTTAAATATATAAATATTACACTTGTGGTTTCCTGTGGAGTGAGCTGTATGATGTCCTTCACTCCAGAGAAAATGATGTCTTTGCATGCTTGTTATGCTCTCGTTGAACTGCAGAGTCTCGGTCATGGACATTTACCATGGTAGGAATTAGAAAACTGCTCAGAGTGTTTGAGCATCACAGAGATAAATACGTTTATAGACACAGATTATTTTATTTCTATTCCACACGCACCATGGTAAAATTTCATGAGAAGAAAAATGGACCTAACTCAAATGAATTCATTCTGTCAGTCAGATGTTCAGATTTATACCACTCTCATGTCTGCTTAGCATAAAGACAAGACAGGAGGAAACAGTTAGCTTAGCTTAGCACAGACAGGAGATGGAGCCTAGCTCTGTCTGAAGGAAACCACATCCATCTAAAACTATGTTCTATGTTGTTTTTTTCAGCATAAAAACTGCAGTGTTGATAGAGTTTTCTGTTTTAGAGAAGGATATTTGAGGAACTATTTCTTAGCATCATACTCACTGTAAAGACATGAGAGTGAAGTCAGTCTGAACCTCTGACTCTCAGAGAGAAGAGGCTTTCTCTGAGTGTTGCACTGTTCCTTTAAAGAAACTACATGGTAGGATGTGGACAGTGTTTCCTCCACTGAGACAGAGAGGAGTCTTTGTAATATTCTGCCCAATCAATAAAAACAAAATGGCTGCAACATGTTTTGGTTTGAAACACAACATGTGACAGAAACAACTTTTATTTTACAGCGTTTTCATGGTGTCAGTGGAGGAAAGGAGACGGACAGAGGAGCAGGAACAGTATTAATCCTCCTCCTTCAGTCAGTCCACGAGGGGAAATAAACCTAAGGTCGAATGAGTAAAATAATAACATGCTTTATTATGTCTCAATTGATTTCCAGCCCACTTTTACACTTCATTTACTACAGCCTATGTTAGAGCAGGACCAGTGAGGAGTTCATCTAACCCTCAGTACTTACTGTTGGGGTCCAGGTTCTCACACAGCTCCGTCTTGGCCTCTCCGTTGGGCCGGTCGCTGGCTTTGTGGGAGAGTCGGGACGACATGGTGGCGGCTGTGACGACGGCTTTAAAGGAGCGTTTCCTCTTCTGCACGTTGAGCTCCGGGTGGAAGATGATGACGTAGACTTTGGGCATGTAGAGCATCCCGAGGGCCACGGACGCACTCAGGTTCATGGAGATGGTCAGTGTGGTCGTCTGGATGTACAGCTGGGGAGGGAAAGAAGGGGGGGTCTGTGTTAAACCTCCTGTTTAAATTCTAGTCATCATCTAACGAACTCAGTCTGTTTCTGGGTCTCATCCAGCTGAATAACAGTGAGACAGAGAGCTGAACTCCTGACTGGGTTTATGAGCTGCTGAAGGAATGTGTTTTATTATCCTGTGTTCCTGACCCTCACCTACAGCAGCAGACAGCTGGGCCAAAGCATAAATGTTTTATGTGCTGTGTATATTGCACTTGCGTCCGAAGGCGCGGCCCTCTGAACCCAATACAGGGCTAATATGGGCCCAGGATGAATGCATTAAGAGGCCCGGCCGAGCTGTAATGGGCCAGAGAGGCTCTGAGCCCCACAGTCTGGGGGGGGTAAACCTGCAGAAACCTCTGTAGATGTTTTGTTTAAGTGGAGAAAACCAACTGTAATCTGATTACTTCAATGCATGTGGACATGCGTGGACACACAGAGACACACACACACACACACACAGTGCTGTATCTCTCATCAGTTCAGCTTCTCAATAAAAAGGCAGCAGTAGTTTTCTCTGATATGAATCAGTGAGATAAGATGACACGTCAGATACAGAAGAAACAAACAAGCAGAGGACTGAGGATTAATCTCATCACATCTGAGGGTCGCTTCATTTCTGCTGCGAGTCTGTGTGTGTGTGTGTGTGTGTGTGTGAGGAGGAGTGACGCTCACCTGATCTTACTCTTCTCCTCCTGTTGGACTTTACAGATTGTGTGAGATGAAACTGAACCAGGATCATTGATCCCCTGTGACAGACTCAGACCAGGACTACAGGTCTGAGTCAGCGTCTACAGCTCATTTACTCTGGTACTCCACGCTCACACAGACATGAGGTCTTGTAGTATTTCTGTGGCTGAAGAAGCTTCGTGCTCTGATTCAACCTGAAGTTTAAACACTTTCTGATATTTCCTGTCTTTCATCATCACTGATTTATGATGACATTTTCTTTTCTGAGTTGAGTCCAGCAGGTTGTCCATCTTTCATGTACAGTAGGATGAAGGATTTCAGGTACTTTAACAATTAACGTCATCAGTTAAAGCTTCTCTGCAGACGCACATGAATGCATCATTGTCTGTAAAACGGATCTGTTGGTGTTTTTTAGTTTCCAGATGTTCAGAGATTTTAATTTTCATATTTTGACACAATGAGAGAAAAGTGAGCTGAGGCTTTGTCCAGTGACTGAAGTCCTTCATTTCTATATCTGATACACCTCCTGTTTATTCCTGCAGACTCTGCAGATTCGCCGAGCACATCAACCAAAAGCAGTCATTATTAATGACGTCCTTCACTAATTAAAACAGCAGGACGTAGCTGCAGGGAGTCATTACCACGTCCTTCTACACTGTCCGACAGGAGACTGAGAGCAGTCACAGCATCAGCGACGTCCACTTCATCAGTCGTTATCTGTGACTGAAGCTCCAGTGTTCGTCAGCTTTTACAGACTCTGCGACAGCACCTCGTATCAACACTAAACCTACGTCCATGAGTCACTTTCACAGGTTTTTAAAGCTCCACAGCTCAGTGGAGACGTCGCCTGTTTAAACAGATGTTCTTTGGTTTTCATCGTTCCTGCTTACAACAGAACTAAAGCACAAAACAATGAAGTGATGAAGACAAAGCTCAGCGGAGTCTGATCCAGTCTCACACCTCAGTAAAACATCGATGTGATTTCAAAGAGGCAGAAACACTTTGATTAGCTAACTGTTGTTAAAGGCAGAGGTTTTCATATCCGCTCTCATCGCCTGTGTTTGAAGAGTTGTGTGTCAATTCGTCTCGGCGGGGAGCCGGGCGTGGGTGTAAATAAAGTCCATTAATTAGACTTCCCTGGGATCCCTAAACAGGGGGGAGGACTCATTATGACTCTGCTCTGGAGCGGTGACAAATACGAGTCAGTGTGGGAGGAGAAAAGGCCGCCACTCAGTTAGTCTGCTGCTGCATGCTGGGAAAGTGTGCCAAAGTTGGTGTTTACTATGGAAACAGTTACACACTGTGGATCCAGAGTTTTCTTTTAGAGCAAACAACTTCTGTTCCATCCTCCTCTGCTCCTAAGTAAATCAGCTCTGGGCTAAAATCTGTTTTCATCACGTCGGTGTCGGCTGAACGTACTCGCAGGAGGACACTGTCATCTCTGAAAGCAGCGGGAGCTGCAGCGCATTTGGCCTCATACAGAGACAAACAAACTACAGTAACAACAATTATGTAAGAGCACAATATCAGTGGTGTGGGAGTGTAATGATGTGTGTGCTCAGCTGGATGTCTGAAACATGAGGACGACTGCGTGAACTCCTGGGTTTCTCTGGGAAAACTGCAGTTAATGACAAACAGTGTGGAACGTGTCCGCTCACATTATCTCTGCTCAGCGTGTTCGACTTGTAAACATGAAAAATAAGAAAATCAACAGGCTGATGAATGAATGGAGACAAATGATCTGTGAGATATGAAGCAGAAAGAAACAATGACAGAGTTCAACTGAAGCTGGCAGACAAATATTTTACAGTGTTAGTCAGTCCAAAGGGCTGAAACATGCTCCTACACAACCTCCACAGATCAGAGCTGACACTCGACAGAGCACGAACACCAAACACAGGTCAACGTTTCAGCTTCCAGAAATCACAAATCACCACCACAAACTGCTCAGAAATATCTGGAGGAACACAACCCAGAGCCCAGATCCCAGTCTGACCGAGAGCAAGACAGATCCACGGAGCCCCCCCACCCCCAGAAACGTCGAGAGATCCTGAGATTTCTGCTCAGGAGGAGAATACGTTTCTGCTCGGGTGGAAACATCCAGATGTGCAGCAGGGAGCCAGCTGTGGCAGAGCGACGGTCGGACTTCATGTGTGACAGAAACAGAGAGAACAGAACAGACGGATGTTTCCTGACAGACCGGAAACATTAACAGTCAGGACGAAACTCTTTCTGATCAACATATTTCACTTGTTTGACTTTCTACATGTAGAAACTGCTCTGTGTGAGTGAGTCTGTGCATTAGAGAAGGAGCTTTATGGACCATTCAGACGCTAAACCTTCTCTGAGTCTGTCTGTCTCTGTCTCTTTGTCTGCCATCAGAGTCAGACCCAGCAGACAGAGAGGAAGGTTAAACCTTCACTGACGACAGCAGGAATTATTAAGATTATGATACATCATCATATTAGCATGCTGAGGTCCAGAGCTGATGTTTCCCAGTTACAGTGAAGTGAACTCATCAGGTGTTCACAAAACATCAGGAATAATGAAACCTTCATAAAGTGCTTTTACTTTGAAAATATGTCAGTGAGGACTGACTTCCTGTTCTGTCTCCAGGATCAATACAGGCTCAGATTTATGGTCTGGACTCAAACAGACAGGAAGAACCTGCTGTGTGCTGCTGTGTGTGACACTGCGTTAGTCGACTCTGAGTGTGTGTTGTGTTTTAAAGAGAAGATAATGAGGATGATCTCATCTCTCTGCTCTGGATAATCCAGCCTCTGTAATCTGAGGAAAGCCTGGAGCTGCAGCTGAACATGGCTCTGTATGTGATTTATTTTGTAGCTGCAGGTCAGAGAGCGTCCGTCACAGTGACGAGCTCTGCACGCTGCACGGATGTTGGACTGAATTTCCATAAAGGAACCTGTGTTCACTGACCTAAATACTGTTAGTCCTGCTCCAGCAGCGGATGACGAATGGAATATTCCTCTGTACATGTTCATGTGTGGGTCAAGGACCATGTTCAATATTATTATTCAGATTCAGAAACATGGCGTGCAGTAAATGAGCTAAATCTCTGGAGACGAACACAAACATCAATGATGCTTTTAATAGAAACTCTAATTTATTATGATTCACTGCAGAGCTGGACTGGAGCTGAGTATTATTATAGGAGCTAATTCTACTCCTCTGTAGTTCAGAGCACGTTCTCCTGCTCTACATTAACACTACAGTAAAATGTAAGGTTGTTCAAATTAGCTCCAGAATACAAGGTTGAAATGTAACTTACACATCAGTATTAATAACTGAGGAGCTTGTACTTTTAATACGAGGCTGATAATACTTTGAACACAGGAGTTCTCTGGTTTTAATAAATATTTGTTTCACAGTGTTCTAGTCATTTACTGTCTGAGCTGGTGGAAGGTCAAAGGTCAAAGGTGGAGAGGTGCTGAACATGACCACCAGAGGGCGACACCAGCTGAGTCCTGTCTGTCTGGAGGCCTTAATTAGTCTGTGAGCTGAGTCCCTGCAGGGTCTCAGGCGATGGTTAGTGACTGTTCCTGCTGTTCCACAGGGCAGAGAGTCTGTCCCTGAAGGCCACACGGTGCGTTCAGGTTGTCCCCGCGGGCTCTCACTGACATATAATGGCCGTCCCTGCAGGTGCTTGGTCGTCCCTCGGGCCCTCAGCGGCCCCCGGTCGATTAACGATCATTTAGATGAGCCTCCCTCAGGACCTGGCCTGCTCCAGTCAGACTGAGCGTCATGTGACCTGAGCGTAGCTTCAGTAGTTACCTCATGATGTCTGTCTCTACCTCCACCTCTGTGACGATCAGGTGAAGACGCAGTAACAGAGGCTGCACAGCGTCTGTACGACGACGCCGCGCAGGAAAAGAAAACCTGGTCATCATCAAGTGTCTGTCAGTGTTGAAACCAGCTTGAACTGTTTATAGTTTAATAATTTATTTTGGTTAAATTCAAAGGTAACAATCTCAGTCAGTGTCAGCGTTTTATTTCAGGATGAACTCAGTTCAGGGTGCTGAGAGTTTTACTTTCAGGAGGATCAACTGCTGCAACTTGACTTTTTCTCCATTTGTTCAAATGAATTGAACTCCCAGCCTCCTCCTCCTGCTCCTCCTCCCTTCTTCCCCCCCTGCTCCTCCTCCTGCTCCAGGAGCTTTCACCTGTTCCTCCAGTGACAGGTGATGTTCACAGTGTTGGAAAATGTTTAGGATGGAGAGAGGTGAGCAGAGGATTTAACAGAGACGTACGACCACAGCAGAGAGTTAATAAAAATGTTAAGCGATAGAAAGTTGTGAGTGAAAGATAAGTGGGAGAGAAAGACGGGTGAGAGGAGACTGATGGCAAGAGAAAGACAAATAAGAAAGAAGGAGGTGAAAGGATGACAGGGCCGAGATAGGAAGAGAAAGGTTGGCAGAGCTGAGTGAACGAGTGGGAGAAAGGAGGAGGAGAGACAAGTGGGAGAGTGGAGAGAAAAGGTTAAGTGGGATGAGACAGCAGGAGAATAGAGAGAGCAAGGACAGGTGGAGTGAGAGAGTGTAAATGATGAATGAAAGAGAGAAGAGGTGAGGAGTGAAAGGAGAGGAGAGGTTGGAAAGTTTTAAGAGGCTTCGGACGCGGCGGAAGATTGATGGTGGAGTCACAGAGGGTGGTTATGATAAAAAAAAAGATGGCTGAAAGAAACGAGGAAAGTGGAGAGAGACGTGAGGAGGGAGGGAGGGAGGAGGAGGAGGAGGGAGGAGGAGGGGAGGAGGGAGAGGGAGGAGGAGGGAGGGGGAGGAGGAGGAGGAGGAGGAGGAGGAGGGGGAGGGGAGGGAGGAGGGAGGAGGGATAGGGAGGGGGTAACAGAGGAAAAACATTCAGATAAAAATTCTTTTCAGAAACATTAAACTCTGTGATGGAGAATAAAACATCGTCTGTGTGGTTTCTGTTCCATCACTGACGTCTGTAGGTTTCTATCAGAGAGGGGGGGGGGGGGGGGGCAGTTACAATTACAGGCTTTAAATCTGCTCCTGTTTTCCTCCCCTCCCTCCCTCCCTATCTCCCTCCCCCGGATCTGCTGGAGCCTCCTTCACACTCTCTCTCACACACACACACACACACAACACAGTGTGAGAAAACACGCAGCACAATGATTAATGACATGGTCAGATATAGCTGCTCTGTGTGTGTGTGTGTGTGTGTGTGTGTGTGAGCTGTTGAAATGTGTTGTATAAGATTGTTGTATGTTTTTAGTTTGTGTGTTTAAATCTATTGACAGAAGATCAATCAGTAACTGTATTGATCATTGACTCTCACTGATTCAGTTGAACCAGTTGATCAGGAGTAAAATCAGCAGATGGATCAGTGCTGATGGAAATGATCATTAGCTGCAGCTCTGTGTTTCCTGAACTACACACACTGTAATCAATACAGAGCAGTTAGAGGACGGGGGGGGGGGGGGGGTTACATGGTGGTGTGTATCAGGCTGATCTGTATATGTGTGTTACAGCAGGAGGTGAAGTGATGGAGGCTAAACAGCTGCTAACCCCTGACCTCACACACATCACACACCTTTAAATCCACACTGTGTCTGACTCTGCCTCTACCACTCGAGTCTCCTGAACACATCACTGATACAAACACTGAATAAACCAGTGAAGAAACACAAACGTCTCTGTTCTGTGGTGATTAGTCCAAATGAAAGTGCAGCAGTGAGAGTCGGATGTTTTCAGGATTCAGTTTCAGGACAGACCAGACTTCTCTGGACGCCTCAGTGCAGGAGGGACACGACCACCAGTCCACCTCCGTCTGCTTTTCTCTCTGTCTCTGAGTCTTTCTCTGAGTCTCTCCATCGCTCCAGTTTCAACATGTTTTCATCTCTTACATCAGAAATAATCTTCATCATCGTCCTCATTGTCTTCGCATTTTACATTTCTCTCTTTCATCTGCTTCTACGATGCATCGAGGTGCAGACGTGGACGAGTCCACTTCAGCCTCCTGATGTTACTTGTTGATTTTCTGGCCTCGGCTGGAAAATAAAGTCCTAAAGTTCAAAGTGGCCTCCTGTCACTCATCAGTGAAGATGCACAGCTCTGCCGTCAGGACAAACTGACATCATGGTGAATAATAACCCTGCGTCCTGCGACCTAAACGACCCTACTGTTCAGGTGGTACCAGGGCTTCGTCGTCATGGTAACAGTCTCCGTTTGGTTCAGTTCAGGTTTGGGTTCAAACTGGTTGTGAAACGGTCACAAAGAAAAGACGACTGCCGAGGTCTCCTCCACCACCACTTCCTGCTGACGTCGACGTTCTCGCTCTTCATACTTGGTCATAATTACTCCGACCACTAGATGTCACTTAACAACCAGCTGTAACTGTGGGTCCTAATAAACGACCTCCAGGTTCCAACAGAACACAACTTCAACTTGAGCTCGACACCTCGAACAGCAGAGAAACCTCAGAGAAACACAGATACAGTAAGAGGCTGCAGAGGTGAATAACTGTGATTTATGTGAGGCTGCTGCACAGCTGGGCCCCGACCACAAGGTCATGTTCCCTACCTCTGCAATAACATGAAATACAACCTCTGGACCACAGGCAGCAGCTGCACCCCTCACACTGTGTGTGTGTGTGTGTGTGTGTGTGTGTGTAGTATCCAGCAGAGCTCAACACACTGAAAACACCTGAAAATAATTTTCACCAATTTGACAAAACATGTTCAGAGTTTAAAAACCACAGCGAAACACTAAACTGTTTCACATCATGTTCTGTGGTTATGACCCTCGGTGCGTCTGAAGGTTCTGTCTACAAGACCAGAGTGATCTGCATTTACTGTCCATATGAAGGTTCCACTGGAGTCCTGTCGAGTCTTCAACACCACCAAGCAAACAGCTCTCATGGACTGTTAATAATAATAATAATAATCAACAAATGTTTGTACGGAGCCCTGGAGGGGACATGGAGGAAAAACAATCTGAAGGTGGAAAAAAAAGTACCTTTGTGAGATCCTGAAATACTCTCGAGATGTCTCAAAAGTACATCACGACACTTTCTCAAGACCTCAAGAAAGTTTCTTGGGGCTTTGGACATTTGCATAACGCAAACATATTTATCTACTCCCAAGCTGATGAGTATTAAAAACCAGAAAAACATCCCTTTAAGGAACATTTAGAGCAGATTACTCGACACGTTACTTTACTCCACTGATGTTAATGTATATAAATGTCCCAGCAGTGAGGAGGAGGAGAGACAGGTGGAAAACACAAATGTTAATGGACGCCATAAAATGCATGCTGCATGAAGAAATGATATTAGAATTCCAAATATTGTCCCCCCCCCCGCTCCATATCCGAGTGGAAACACAGAGTTAAATGAAGTCGGACGGCGGCAGTTTAAGCCTTAATGACGAGAACACGTCTCCGCTGTCTGACCTTGGCATTTGGCAGAAGATGTACGTCCTCCTGGGAAATGAGCTGCTCTGCGGGTTGAAGAAAACACTTTTCCTCAGCTGATTTATTCATGAAGCGCTCACATGTCGCAGTAGATTCAGTCTTTACATCTCTATGCATGAGACAAAAGCATGACGCCGACACTGAAACAGCATTTAGGACATCACCGTACACATGGAGTCTCCATGAAAGCCTGCTCTAATAGAACTCTTACACTGGTGAGCAGGCTCCTAAAGGACGAACACCTCTCAGTCCTGTTTCCATAAGTGATGCTGTGGATGGTCTGATCACAGTGAGGTATTTTCTCAGCAGCTACAGTGGAGTTTGACAGCAGCCATTTTTCAGCAGAGAGCAGACAGAGCATCGTATCACACAGCCTCTGAATTCATCAGCTCCATACGACATCTCCTGGTTGGAAGGGGCAGATTTACACCCTCTCACCTCAACACCTGAACACCTCAACACCTGAACACCTGACATCGTCCTCCCAAGACAAACGACAGCGTCTGTTGTTTCAATGAGCCACAAAAACCACACCTGTTCATGTTTAACTGCCAACTCCAGCCAGAAACCTCAGACCACCGTCCGGAAAAACAGCAAGACTGACGGGATTTCTGTCTGAAAAAGAGAAACTTGTTTGTGTGTCAGACGACTGTAATGTTCTCTTCACAGGTCAAAGGATCAAATGTCAGATTTAGAATCAGGTTAGTTCTCTACAGCTCTAAACCCCTCTCTGATCTACTTGGACCCTCTGAAGCATCCAGACCCCTCAGGTGGTCTGGAACAGGTTTACTCAGTCTTCACAGGTTGGTGTGGTCAACGAGGGATGATGTTTACTTCCTGTTTCCTACCAAGTCAACACTGGTTCATTTTAACTGTGACCACGACTCCAGTCACATCAGCCAAGTCCACAAACTCACTGAGATGTTAAAGAGTTTAAACACAGTGTCACGTCACCAACTGGTGACTTTAACATACAAGTGATTTTAGTTCTGCTGACGGACAAATAACGATTACTTCCACATCAAACCCTGAAGTCGTAGTTCTGACTTACAGAAGAAGAGAAGCAGAGAAACGTGTCTCCTGCATCATGTTCAGATAAACATGAGGTTTATGTTCTGATTTCACGTGGTGATGCTTTTAATTCTTTCATGTTTGACTTTTAGAAGGTTAGAGAGAAATAATATCTGTGGAGACTTAACTTACCTCAAAGTTCAGTCCAATTAAAAAAACTAAAAACAGTCAAAACCCAAACATCAGTTTACCCCATTCTTAACCATAATAACTGGTCCTGACCTGACTGAACTAAAACTCAGAGAGAAGCTCAGAATAACAGGATGTTTTGTTGGATGTGACCTGAAACTTTTTACAGGAAACATGTGAACATGAGTGAAATCTGAGGCTTGTGAACAGCTGATCTTATTTCCACACACCTCACTGCTTCATTGTACCTGCTGCACGTCACCTGAGACCCTCAACTTGAAGCTAATTCTCTGTGCACTAAATCCTGAGCGGGTCTGCCCCTGCATTCATATCAGAGAATACAGACAATACACCTCTGTTACATTTAGATACAGCAAATCCCTCCTCAGGCTACAGCAAACAGCTTTTATCAATATGAGAATAGGACGCTGTTAAGCACACAGAGGCTAATCCCTCAGCATTATTTGATATTATAAAACCTGCACTGTAGCACAGGGACGAGGTTATATATGTGTCTGTGTGAGACGGCAAACTATTCAGTTTCACAGAAAGTAAGTCGACTTTTGTGTAAAAAAGTTTGAGGCTTTAGGAAACAAGACAAATAACCTTAGAAATGGATGAAACAGTCGTATGAGGGCGCACACGCTCTACATCCTCTGATTAAAGCTGAACTGATATCGATAAGTCACCTCCTGTTGGCGTCAAAGCCGCGGCTCTTTCCCCTTTAACACAGCACAGACACATCAGACGTGTGTGCTGGTAAATAAAAGGACACATCACCTCTAACCCGTCTGAAAGTAAAACCCTGGGAAGACGCCTGTGACTCACTGTCTCCGTTTACATTTTAGATTTCAGGCATGAAACTGGAGCTGCTCTTAAAGGGATTACTGCTGAGAACAAGAGGTAGATTTATTTCTTTGAAACTGTTTGTGCTCTGTTTTCTGACTCAGGTGAAATCTTCTCTGGCTCAGATAAGAGGAGAGGATGTGGCTGCAGAGACACAGAGGTTAATGACAGAGAAGAGTCTGATCAGAAGCTGAATGATTTACACCTAAAGCTGCTGCTTTACAGTCTGCCTGTCATTCACTCATTCACTCATTCACTCAGAAAAACATGGCCGCTCAGAGGAAAGACTCAGAACAGATCTGCTCCACCTGAAGAACTCCTCAGAGGAAACATTTCATTTGTCCTTCTGTTCCCAAAACTCTGACTGAGCTGCTATAAACAGGAACATCAGCAGAGTGTTCTCTACTGTCGATGTGAGGAGCAGCCATCTTGAATTCTTCTGTCGGGGCTGGTGGAGATGCTCCGACTTCAGGGCTAAAACTTTCCACAAGGAACTCAGAAATTCAGACTTCTCAGTACAACTTGAACGCACCGTGATTACTGTCAAATGTGAGTAAAAGCAAGTTATGAAACTGTGAGTCTGACAGTCTCTGCTGCCCATGTGTCGTACTGTGAGTGACTGGAGAGACAGTTTGTTAGCCTGCTGAGCTAACGGTCTGTAACAGATGAAATGAAACTAATTCACAACAAACCTGACAAAGAGAGACTCTCATTGTCCCCAGTGACTGTGAGAAGGACACAGCTTCACTTATTAAGAACAGGACACAGAGGATGAAGCTCTTAAAGAGCATCGCAGTCACCTCCGAACCCTCAGGGTGGGACAACAGGTGTGATGTGTTTGGTGACCTCACGTCATTTCCAGCTCAGCTTCAAACAGAAACGTAGTTTCTTTCTCTTTACAGCTGCACCGTAAAACCACACCACCATCCACTACACTGTGATGCAGCAGCATTACTGCCTCTGTATGTGCAGCTACACAACAGTTAGTGTGACTCTCCACCAATCAGAAATCCAATCGGTTTACCTCCTGTGTTTCTGATGTTAAAAGGAAATTATACAGCAGGTTCCAGCAGATACACAAAGACTCCACAACGTTGCTCTGAGTTCATAGATTCACCATCGAACCTTCATGTTTGATTAAATCTCCTGATGATTTTTACATCTCATCTGAACAGACCTGAAGCTCCTCCTCCTTTTTCACGCCTGTTTAAATGTGAATGTCAGTGTGTTGTGTGTGTGTTGTGTGTGTGCTCCCTGTCATTAGTGTCAGTTTCCTCTGAGTGTTGTGTAGGAGGATTCTGTGCCTCTCCTTCCCCGTTTGTGTTTTCTTCTTCAAACTGGCCTCTTGAACACAGCAACAGCCTCCTTCACATTCTCCTCCCTCCTCCCCCCTCCTCTCCTCCCTCCTCCTCTCCTCCTCCCCCTCCTCTCCTCCTCTCCTCCTCCTCCTCTCCTCCTCCTCCTCCTCCTCTCCTCCCTCCCCCCCTCCTCTCCTCTCCTCCTCTCCTCCCTCCTCCTCCTCTCCTCCTCCTCTCCTCCTCCTCCTCTCCTCCTCTCCTCCCTCCTCCTCCTCCTCTCCTCCTCTCCTCCTCCTCTCCTCTCTCCTCCTCTCTCTCCTCCTCTCCTCTCCTCCTCCTCCTCCTTCTCCTCCTCCTCCTCTCCTCCTCCTCCTCCTCTCCTCCTCCTCCCTCCTCCTCTCCTCCTCTCCTCCTCCTCCTCCTCCCTCTCTCTCCTCCTCTCTGCCTTCATGGCATCACTGCACCTCTTCCATGTTGTCTCTTTCTACCTCCTCTCCTCCTCTCCTCCCTCCTCTCTCCTCCTCCTCCTCTCCTCCCCTCCTCTCCTCCTCCTCCTCCTCTCCTCCCCCCTCTCCTCTCCTCCTCTTTGCCTTCATGGCATCACTGCACCTCTTCCACGTCGTCTCTTTCTACCTCCTCTTCCTTCTCTTCATGCCTGTGTTGCTCTGCCTCGCTGCCTGTGCCAGTGTGCATGTTTGCATGTGTAAGTTATGCGCTTCACTGTGTCCATGCATGTGTATGTGTGTTTGTATAGTGTGTGTGTGTGTGTGTGTGTGTGCAGGGTGAGTAGCTTCTTCTTCTCTCCACATTTATATTCTGCTCGTCTTTGGGCAGGTAGGTAATGACAAGCAGCAAAGGCCAGGATGTCACTGCTCCACTCAGCTGCTGACGTCAAGCCTCTGCACACACACACACACCACACACACACACACACCACACACACACACACACACCACACACACACAACAGCCTTACAGACTGTCGAGGAAAGACACACACGTCTGCTTCCTCTGTTGTTGTTTTGAACTGTGTCCACAGTGTGGTGCAGGGACAGAGGAGAGTTAGAGAATCTGAAGCTGAGTAAAGTCAGAATAATGTCAATATTAACAGTGCAGCACAAAGCTACTGTTATTCTTCTGATTGGTAGATAGTTGTACTCTGAGGGATGTAAAGCTGTTTGCTGCAAGTCGAGTCCCAAACTTTAAAATATAAACTATAAACTGAAGTTAGCATCACTCTGGTTCCTCCACAGAAAGCCAATGGGATTTTTTCATTGGGTTTTGGATTATTCCAGAAAATAAACAGTGACCAACTAAAGTTTCTGATCCTTCAGGTTTAGTTGATCAGATCATCTTCAATCTGATGTTTGAAGCCTAAATCCAACCTCCAGAAGTAAGAAGCTAATGTTAGGCTATAAACCAACTACACCACGGTCACATGACGTCAACGTCTCCACCACTAAGCTTCCAACTGGTCATTTCATTTAGCTCTGAGCTCTTCTACAAAAGCCTTTCTTCTTAGAAAGTTACTGAGAGTTGAAGACAGAGCGCCCCCCAGCAGCTGGAGGAGGTATGACTCCTGCAGAAATCCAGAGTCATCAGAGGAAGGAGGTCGACTGTTTTTTATTGTAGCTGCTTTCTGATGTGATAAAAGCAAAATAAAGAAGGTTTGAAATCCCCCCCCCCCAGATGAGGCCTTGGATTCGACATCACTCTCAGTCTGCAGCTCCGCGGGGTTAAAGGAAAAAGCCTCGGAGCCATCTGAATACCTGTCTGACATTTCCACATATATCTCTCCTCTTTCAATCTCTGTCTCTCCTGTTCTCTGTTGTCTTCTCCTCCCTCCCTCCCTCTCTTATTCCTCCATCCACAGATCACACTGTGCTTTGCTTCTTTTTCTCCCCAGTCTCCTAATTTACTCCTCTGCAGATCACTCTGTGCTTTCCTGTTTTATCTCTCACTTCCCCACAGATCTCTTATCTCCCTCCTGCTTTCTCCGTCTTCCTTTATGATCCTCGCCCGTTACAGATCCAACTCCTCCTCAATATAAAGTAAATAACCACCTGCTCTCATCTTGTTTATGTGACCTGTTAATTAAGAAACTTAGACACCTGAAGCAGAATATACCAACACTGAATTCTCTCTCTTCCTTTCATATGAAGTTGGTGCAGCAGCAGCTTTGTTTTAACGTGTTTGTAATATGATTCTTTTTTTCTTTCTTCTGTAAAATGTTATTGTAGCATCATTTTGTATTGAAGAACGTTTGGAGCAACTCAGCGTTAATGTAATCTCCCATGTATGAAATTGAACTGTGTTATTTCTACAGTTAACCACCCGTTACTATTGAGTCATCGAACTGAGGAGTCATTGAAAACATTTTTCTCCCTCTGAAACATACACCTCAGTATTGTCTTTGCTCCTAATGATCCTGATTGAATTTTATCACCTCAGTGATTCATGTAGACAAGGTTTAGATTTTGGTGTCTGTGTGTTTGTAAGGAAATGAGTCTTTGACATTAGCTTATCCACAGTTCATCAGTGCTGCAGCTAAAGAGCCACAAAGTCAGGTGAGTTCTACCTGCTGAGAGCTGCACACTCATCGCAGGAAAACGCACATCTCCAGTGGAAACTACAGGTGTTACAGCGAGTTACAACAGACTGACAGTGTCAGCAGCCCGGCAGGAGAGACACTGTGTGGAAGGACTTCATAACTGAGCTGTGATCAAGACACCAGCTTTATGTCTGCAGCGTTTCCTCTGTTTACAGTCTGCAGCGGTGGGAAATGTTATGAAGCTGCAATTACACAACTGTGCAGAGGGCTTTTAATTTGAAACTACAGTCGCAGGAAGTGGAGACAGAGGAAATACCCGAAGAAAGAGAAGGGTAGATTTAACTTGCAAACATTAAGTTAGATCCTCCCTGTGAAGTTCTAATCGGTCGTGTCTGAATCGAACGTCCCTGAATCGTTGCACTGATCATCCAAATCTGAGTCGACGGATGTAATTCTTAGTCAGGTACAGCTCTACTATAAACACAGACTCTACATCTCTGAAACAGATCACCATTAAACAGTAGTTTAGATACTCTCACAGCAACAACAACAAAAAGCACATGGAAGAGGACCGAGGCTGATCATTAACCTGCAGTGAGGGAAACTGATTCCCTGATTCAGAACAAACCAACCACAGGTCTGAGAACACCTTCTCATCTAAGAAAACCTTTTGCACTTGCGACACACATACGTTAATTTGCCACCGGCAGCAGGATTCCCCTCGCTGTGCTCAGAGTCCAGGAGCTTATCAGCTACCTCTGTGGCCTGAAGCATTTTCAGTGGACAAGTGTATCCCTGTGGACAGGACACGAGTCCATCACAGGGGTTTACCCCGCTCCATCTCTTTAATGCTGAGAGCTGAGCAGAGAGGCTTAGTCTTTCCAATGACTCTGCCAAAGATCAAACCCCAGAGCTCACAGTCTCAGGCCGGACCCTGTCACCTGGGCCCCCGATAACACACATCGTCCTCCTCCTCCTCAGGGACGGAGGGAACAGCAGACCCCTCTTAATCTCTACCTCTGGCTGGGTTTAGAGCTCCATGGCAAAACTTCTATCACCGGCAACTCAGGTATTAGAAGGATATTTGTACTTAATCAAAATGCAATTTAAATTCACTCTGCTGGTAATGCAGGAGAAGTTCATTGCATGAAGAAAAGCTTGTGAGTCTGGTCCTGATGCAGAGATTTTTACAGCTTTTTACTCAACACTTCAGTTCTTCTAAACTCTTCACTGCTCAGGTCAGGAGGAGTTTCCACCTGACGATCACCACATCTGTCGCATTTTAATGAAATGTTTTCTGACTAAAAATAAACCGTCCATCAAACCTCTGTGTATTTATACATTTACACTGTAATCAGTTACTGTAACTGAAGAGTGCCAGTTTGATTTGCTCTGCTAAATCAAAATAAAACCGTCTCATTTCATCCCTGGATGGAAAACATCAGGCTCAGACTGAGTAACGTCATGTAATGTAGTAAATGTATTCATGAAATAAATAAAGGCAGAGTAAAAACACACTGAGACAGTGTGATCAGTTGATCTCTACAGTCACAGGCCCCAGAGAATTTCCTCTGGTTAAAGTTTGTTTTCTATTGATTTAAGTAGAATTACTTTAGTCTGGGAAAACAAAGTCTACTGAAGCCCAGCACTGTACACAGGCTGCACTCTTTTTATGTAATGGAATTTTTTGGTTTAAACAACAATAAATAAATAAAATAACATTTTAAAAAGTGCTGTAATTTTACCAGTTTTTAGTGTTTTCAAGGTTGGTAAAGACGATCGCATGAGGAGAAATCAACTGTAAAAAACTAAATCCCTTAAACAAAGAAGGATGGATTAATGGATTATGGATTCATTCAAATGACATTAATACAACGATAAACACTGTATTTTATCCCTCCACCGACCAGTCCAGTACTGGTGAGGTCACAGTGACCTTTAACCTTTGATCACTAAAATCCAACAGTTCATCTTTGAGTCCAAGTGAAGTTTTGTGTGAAATTTAACAAAATTCCCTGAAGGTTTTACTGAGATGAACGACCTGAAAAGACGATGCCTCTGGTCGAGACGTAATGAAACAAACAGTACGACTCCATGACCACGACTAAGAGTCCAGACATAACAACCAGAGGTTTGACACGAACCAGTTTGACAGAGCTCAGGAATGATGGGTTATCCCAGTCAGCAGACTGCGCTCCACATTTCAGTTGTGATCAGAAGTAAAGGTCATTCGATTATGGAGAAAACCTTCTCTAACGAGTTTCCTATAATCCTGTAACATTACGACACAGTTCAGCTTGTGCCTGAGGTCTCTGGTGAAAACAAGCTTTAATAACCTGTCGTGACCCAGAAACAGCGACGGCAGCGTCACACCGAGTCTCTGAGGAGCGAACACAACCTAACACCTGGAGATTACAGCTGTTGTCCTTTATTACTGTAATTGCTTCATCAGCACCAAGTAGCTGATGAGAACAAACAGCGCCTCAGGTCCTAACAAACAGATAATAAGAAAAATGTCACTCTCTTAATGCAATATTTTACCAACGACATGGGAATTAAACTTCATCTGGATTCCTACACGAGTGGAATAAAACATGAACATCATAGCTGTCTGTTTTATATCTGTGTTATCTTCCCTTTTTTTCATTTCACGGCAAAATGTGGCTCATTGAGTTTCATATAAAAGCCTTTGGTCTCTCTGCACCAACGGGAATGAGATTATTTTCCAGTGGCAGATCAGACTCGTCTGGAAGCCTTCAGGCTGATAAAGTGGGGCACAACAGCGATAGTCACCCATTATGAATGATGCAGTAATGCTATGCTTGACATGGATTTCAGCTCGATTGTGATTTGTTGGTGATTTGTAATTGCAGTGTAACAGACTGTGTGTCTTTTTTCCACTTGTTTTTACACTGAGGGAACAGGACGACTGTGTTTTTGGGAAACTTAAGGAATCAAAGCTGTGGAAGAGAACAAACGGAGTGGAGCTCCTTAAAGACTGCAAATACAACTTCTTATGTATTAATCTAACCTTAAATCAGTGCTGGGTGTAGCCTGTCTAGTCCTCAGGGGTACAGTGGAAATGTCTTCAGTCTGTTAAATACAATACAATATTTAAACAATATATGATTCTGCACGTTTTAATTTAAAGACTTGAAGGTCCTGCAGCAATTATAAACATTTCCAAAGAGTTTTCTTCATCCTTTAACTTTCTTTACATTGTAAGAAAGTTCAGTTTCAACCTGAGAGTTTGGTGGAAACCAGCTAATCACATCATCAAAAATGGATGTAAACAGGTGGAGTTTAGTTCTAGTGTTATTTGGAGAGAATTTATCGTTACATCAACGTTTTATGAACAAAATGAAAAGAGCATAAGAACATGGATGGAAACACATCAAGTGTGTATGACATTACACTGTGTGATTGGTTGTGTCCACACAGAAGCAGAAAACATCAAAGTTAAACCTTTGTAGGTTGGATTGAAACCTGTAACTGCAGGAGAACTTGTTTGTTTTGTTAGTTTATCGGGTAATGGACATTATATGTGTATTACACGACTCCATCATTCTCACGTGAAGAGAGACCTGGCTAATCTTGAGGACACTATCAATACGTAAACGTCTGAATCCTAACATGAAGTTATCCTGAGAAAGTGAGAGCTGGCCCGGCCCACAGAAAGACAAGTAGTGTTCATACCTCTGTCTGACACTTCCTCTGTGCTCTTTCCCTGTTTTTCCTTCCTGTCTCACTTCAGTCAAACAGATGTAGCTATAATTTAGTTGTGGGTTACTGCCTCAGCAGAAGGTGACAGGTTGTAACAGAAAACACCTTTTGGAGCATGAATTTGCTGTTTTGCAAAGTGACAAACAGCTTTGGTGTTCGTGTCACCTGCTCTAAAAAGTGTGCTCTTGTTTCTAACAATGCATCAGAATGACTGAGCAGAAAAAACTTCATAATGTGGAGAGTTAAGTAACTATTTTTACAGAAAGCATAAGGCTCAGTCTTATCCATCATCCAAACATTCATCCATCCTGCAGTTCACCTACTTCCCTTCGTCTCTACGTATCGTTCATCCCCTCATTCGCCCACTGGTTCTTACCTTTTCTGCAGACTGCGCCGTGCCGAAGAAGATGGGTATAAAAGCCAGCCACACGATGCAGGTGGTGTACATGGTGAACCCGATGGGCTTGGCTTCGTTAAAATTCTCTGGGACCCCGCGGGTCTTTATGGCGTAAACAGTACACGTCACCATCAGTAAGATACTGTAACCCAACGAGCAGATAATCTGAAGATCAGTGATGTCACATTTCAACACCCCTCGTGCCAGATCCGGGTTGATGGTCTTCTGCTCGTCATAGTCTATGATGGTGTTGGGCGGATCCACCCCGAACCAGATTAACACCCCCAACAGCTGGACCGAGATGAGACTGGAGGTGATAGCCAGCTGTGAGGTGGGGCTGATCAGCCTGGGCGCTGTCACAGACTTCTTCCCCTGCTCGAAGATTCGGTAGATGCGGTTGGTCTTGGTGAGGAGGGCGGCGTAGCTGATGCACATTCCCAGACCCAGGAAAATCCTTCTGAACGAGCACACGCCCACATCTGGCTTGGCGATCATGAGGAACGTGATGATATAACACAGAAATATCCCAGTCAGGAGAACATAACTCAGTTCCCTGCCCGATGCTCGGACGATCGGCGTGTCGTTGTACCGTATGAACGTAGCCATGACGAATATTGTAGCGATGATGCCGAGCATTGCCAGGAAAACCGGAATCACCGCCCAGGGTGAGTGCCATTCCAGTTTTATGATGGGTATGGGCTGGCAGGCCGTGCGGTTGGCATTGGGCCTCATGTTGTAGGAGCAGAGTTTGCAGGTGAACTCGTTGGACTGGTACTGGTAGCCGTCACAGGGCTCGCAGTGCCAGCAGCAGGGCATTCCTTTCACCACCTTCTTCCTCTCGCCAGTTTTACAGGGAAGGCTGCAGACAGAGCTGGGAATCTCCTGCTCCCCCCGAGGCCACTGCATGTCCTCGATCTGGAGGGAGAGCACAGGAGACACAGAAAACAGTTAGATTCAGACGCTTAAAGACAACGTTCTTAAAAATGTAGGTAGTCGTTTCCTTCAACTCAAAGTGAAGAAAAAAAAATCTGAAACAAAAAACTTTCTCTGTGTGTGAGTTAATCTGTGAGACTTCATGCTGTGAAACCCGTCTGAATTGACTCTGAGGTTATGGCTTCTCAGTCTGATTTGATCTTCGTCCTGTGTATCGCTGATGCTAAACAAGGAGTTTGCTTTGGCTCTGGCTTGTTACTACAGCAAAGGTCTCATTGATTTGACAGCTTCACTGCTGCTAATGAGTAATGAATTCTCTATTAGCGGAACATCAATATGGATGAATTCCACCTGGATCATAGCTCTGCTCTGAACGGACATCTTAGTTATCCACAATTTTTATATTTATCATAAATGACTTTTAACTGTAAGTACACATGGAGTACTGCAGTACTGCCGCAGTTTAAAAAAGCCCTTGTGTGTTGGCTTCACGTTTGTAGTTTTATGTGCTCAGTTAATTTTGAAGCTGGAGGTTATGGGACGACACCAAGAGAGGGAACTTTTCTGAGCCTGTCTTACAGATGGAGCTCCTCTCTGAGCTTAGTGCCATTTTACCCCAGTACTACATGGACTGCAGTGAAAAAAATCCCCTGCAACCCAAACATCATTTTCCCTGCAGACCTCCCCTATAAAGGAGACATTTATAAAACCGTTGACAGGACACCTCCAACTGCAAACAAGGTCATCTATTACTCTTTGTTTTAGGTCCCTCTACTACATGAAGGTTTTTTTATTTTTACTAGAGAGTAGAAACGTGGTTTTAAAGTGTGGGACATCATCACAGAGTAAAATCTAAAGGCAGAGTGGGAACACCTGGGCTCAGTTAGCAGGAAAAATGCTAATGAGCACGTGCAGTTGGCCACACACAGTGGTCGCCATCTTCAAGTCCGACATCCAGTTCCAATAATACATCCATGGGGTAACTATGTTGCCTGGCAGGAGGCAGTAACTTCAAGGCTAAATTCAGGGAACAAAAGTCTCCTGTGCACAGTTATGACCACAGATAACATGACAGACTGTAACATGGTTACCTGTGGTCACTGTTGTGTACCACTGCACCTCTGGAAGCCAAGAATAAAAAAGGTCTTTACAGGGAGTATTACATTATTTTTAATATTCAGTTTGAAAGCCAACAGATTGGATTAGTCAGAAGTATGCTGAATATTTAATGTGCTATTATGTGAAATTGGAAGTGAGCTAAACTGTAAAAAGACTCAGTAAATCAGTTCACGTCTTCCCGACAGTTCCAGCCCCGTCCTGAAACTCTGCCCAGACCTTGGAAGGACTTCTGGAGACTGACGGTGGCCAAAAACCCTGTTATTGTGTACTGATGTTGATTACTTTGGCAGATAGCTGGTTTGTATTTGAAGGATTTGAAAGGACCTGGAGGGATTTCAAATGCTACTGTGACCCAGAGCTGATCAATTACACAGTGCTAAGGACATCCTAAAACACATTATCTACAAAGACTAATCTGAACCAGTCTTCGGTTCCAGGTGCCAGGGGCTACGCTTGAGAAGAAAGTAAAAAAATTGATATTGGATGTTATCACCGCCCACCATCAACCAGACTCTCCCCGGGCTCCCTGTGTGCTACCAACAGGCCGAGTTGATAACCTGGGATAGTTGGGGATAAAAGGCTGCATCAAGCTAACAGCCTGAGTCAGCCAAAGGCTTGTATTTGGCCACGGTGAGAATTCAGAACCACAACAAAAAGGCAAACTCCAAACAGCCCTCTAATCTTCCTCCCTCCCAAAGGCAGCAGGCCAGCTCTGAAGAAAAGGAAAAGAAAAGCATTTCTTCCCTCCCACACATCTTCTGCATATGTCACACTCTTTCTCTTACTTCGTTTCTTTTCTGTTATGGTTTTCTGATCGTATTCATCAGCCTCTGCTTCCACACATCCATCCATCACTCCCACATTTTGTCCACTTCATGCTAAGCCCTTTATTGTACACCGAGCACAACAGAGCGACACATGGACCATCAAAATTACATGACTGGCCGACACAAATCCCTGCTGCTCCTCCTCAGTAATAGCTCATAGGCAGGTGAATGTGCCCCATTTAGCACATGAAACGTATTAAAATCTGACTTGTCATGTAAGAAACAAGCTTTACTTTACAGAATTGATGAGTGGCAGAGCAGTGCTTGGTTATACAATGACTCACAGCTTCACAAATCCAAAAGGATTTCAGACTGAAGATTCAAATGGGATTCAAAATGCCGGGAGCAACGTTGGGTCAATCATTTAAATGGAAACGCCATCTGTCTTCTTGCCGTCGCAGCGGTCAGGAGGACTGCCAGCCACTGCGGCGCATTCAATAATTCACTCAGGTCTTTGAAGAGGTGTCACAGTCGGTAGAGAGATCTGGAAAAGAGGTCTCTCAGGTCTTAAATCTCTGCCCATACAAAAGTCCACATGTTCCTGCTTCCCTCCAGCTGAAGCTCAGTCTTAGCAAGTGCCAGGGTCGTGAACTGAGTCTAAACTCTGTCAGAGAGACCAAATAAAACGAAGAGGACTGTCTGTAGCAACATGGACCTCATCTAAAAGGTCAAAGGAGAAACATGTAAGGGTTTGAATAGCTTCATTCAAGAAACTACATTTAGATACGACTTACTTAGATTACATTTTCTATCAGCGTATTCAGGACAGGCTTTAGTTGACATAGGACATCATATTTAACGTTTTCCTCACAATGGCTCCTTTTAGCAACAAAAGCATGATGAAACCTCCTGCTCTGGTTACGTTTAGACGCTTACAGCTCATGAATTTGATTAAGTGGTTTTGTTTTGTACACCCACCATCCAAACCAACCACCATTCTCTCCAAGAACGTTCTCAACATGATCCTGGCAGCGAAGACATTTCTCACCATGATATAATTGGACAAACAACTAGTAGTACATAAGAATCACTGGGCATGATATGGCTTTCCTTTTGTACTGGTTGTACTGGGTAGTGTTTCCAGAGGTCACTTACATCAAGCAATAGTTCAGTGTCTGTCATGAGAATAACTGTAGTGTCCACATAGCCCAGTTCCCAAGGTCATAGAGAGCATTGTGGACAGAGTCATGATACAGGAGCTGCTCAGCTCAGGGACACTCTGTCTTCCCTTGAGATTCCTGATACAATGTGACTTAGATCAGTGTAATTTATTATTTAGGATTTGGTGCCCAACAGACTGTTCACACAGGTATGGAGAGGTGCTGTGGAACTCCCTTATTTGGACAAGAAGTAAATGATATGTAAGTTTAATCTGGGTTTTAATACGTCCTGAGATCTTCAGAACTAGGTGGCATCACATCTTTATCAATAACTGCTTCTGCTTAAGACTTCTGGGTTTCCTGAAACGTCTTCCATCATGAGTTGACCAGCTCATCAGAGAACAGAGTTCAGATCCTGTGTGTCTGAGGGTTTACATGACAAAGTAAAGATCATGTTTTAGTTGTTTCGAGCAGATATTGTACTGCAGAGTTGTCAGAGAACATTTTACTGATTCATTCAGTATCAACATTCAGACATGTTGATTAACATTTTCTCATCATGTTCATAACAAACACAATTTCTATTACGACTGACTGTCCTCTGCTCCCTCTTTGATCAGGTCTCTTTAAAATTAATTCATGCATGGTGCGTTCAGGTACAGTTTAACTGCTCTAAACACAAAGAGGAAGTGACACAGAGACAGAAACTAGAAATAGAAACAGAGTTTGGTCATAAAAGATTACAACAACTCCTCCAAAGTAAAGGACAAAAAGCACCGTCCATCACAGAAACATTTTGTAATCTGATGCCCCTGTAGTGCAGCTGGATTACACACCTGGATTACACAGGTGGGTAAACTGGACAACTACTCTGGGGCCACAAAAAGCTTCAGCTTCACCCCAAATCAACTGCTGCTGTTAAACTGATTGACAGCAGATTTATCAGGGAATTAACATCTCTAATGTAAAACATCACCGACAGCAGGTGATGCATTATTCTTTCACCTGGAGGCGCTGTCCTGCCTTATGTCAGGATGTACTTTTCAAACTTTTATGTTGCTCTGACATGGTGCATCGTCCTAAACAGAGCTGTGTGAGTCAAACTGTGTTAAAGTGACACAAAAAAAACCTGAGGGCCAAATAGAATTAGTCTGGCGTACAGACGGGACAGGAGTCTGTAGGTGTTTGCCTGGAGGACTCTAACAGGTGAATCTGTCAGAGCTCCATCAGCAGGACACCATCATTTATCTGTGACCCTTATGAATCACTGTTGGAAAATAAATCTGCTCCATGCTGTGACAACACTGTGGCTAAGTGTTGGTTAGGTTTAGAAAGGTTTGTTGTCATGGTTAAAAAACTGCATTGAATATTTCCTCCTCTGCTCGTAAGTCGTACAGCTGCTGGACGCCTTTATGACTTGGCTGTTAACAGATGCTAAATGACTGATGCCGTCATTTTCTCTTGGAATCACAGTCTGCAGATTACTGTTGACGGCACTGAACGTCAGGTTTGAAAACAAAAAGGATTCAAAGGGAGAGAGAGAGAGAGAGCAGGGGAGTAACGGATTAAGGACGCAATAAAGTACAAACTGAAAAACTAAAAAACAATAAAGAGCGAGACAACAGGAGCAGATTGTTTCTTTCTTTCAGTCGTATTCTGCAGAGGACGAGGAGAAAAGAGAGAAGAGGGGGCGAGATTTCTCTGTGTGCACAACCTCCTCCTCATCTCTCTCTCCGGCTCTTTGTCTATTTCTGTCTGCCTCTCTCTACCTCTGTTCCTGTGGTTTTCTTATCAGTCCCAGGCAGACCTTTGCTCCTCTTCCTGCCTCTGCCTCTGCTGTCAGACTCCAGCGTCGATAAACCGTCTGCCCACCTTGATGTCATTGTAGGCCGCGGGTCGGGTGAGCACTTTAAATGGCCTGACGTTAGCTGGGGTCTGAATAAATACGCTGTACAGTGTCCAAGACAAACACACCACCTGTGAGGAGACAGAAGGGGAAATCTGTCCAGCCTCTGCAGATACCAGAGGAGGTTCGGCTTCTCTCATCGCGTCTCTTTCATTCAACAATGTCCTGCCTTCCTCTGCCTCGTCCTCTTCTCTCTCTGTGTTCATGTATCCATGCTTCCCTTTTTCACAAACTATCACCCGGGACCCAACATTTGTTTGCCTATAAAATCAAATAATTAATCAACAATAACAGAAATCTTCCCATATGGGTCTCTGGGATTAACTTTAATCTAATGGGGGTTATGTGTGGATGCTGTGGGCGGGTGTGTTCTGTCCACTGACTGTTCGCTGGGAGCAGTTAATCCATGTGCTCATTAGCTGCCTCCTCCTCCTCCTCCTCCTCCTCCATCCACAGCAGCTGAACTGACGCCTCATCCAGCCTTTAGGGGGCGCTGCTCCCTGGGCTCAGTGTAAAAATACTTGGAGGAAATTATGGGATCTATGCTCTGTTGCCATGGTTACAGTGCAGGATCCATGAGCCTTGAGTCTTCATTGCCCCACACCTCCACTGCCTCTCCTTCCTTACTCTCTGTTTCAATCTACTCTGTTCATTATGTTGCAACTGCAGAGAAGTGCTTTTAAAAATACGGCCTCTGTCTGCTCTGACTCTTTGGCTTCTTTATTCCTGCCTCTGTTCACACAGGCTGTAGTAGTTTAGTTCTCCTCTTTTTTTCATCATAGACATTTCTTTCTCCCTCTGCTCTGTTCCTCAGTAACACAGATCACTGAGCCTCACAACACATGACAAAAAGCCTATATATATATATGGTTGCAACCAACAATAAATTTCATCGCCGATTAATCAGTCAATTATTCTATTGATTAATCAATTAGTAGTTTGGTTTATAAAATAACAGGAACAGGTGAAAGATGTGCATCATGAGCTCCTGAAGGCGGTGTCTTCAGATGATGTTTGGGTTTCAGTTTATTGATTATCAGGATAGTTCAAATTATGTTTAATATTTTTCATAAATCAAATAATTGATTCATTGACTAATGGCAGTTTTCCTGTGTTTTTCTCTTAGCACCATTGAGCTGTTTTTGCTTCCGGTCTTGTTCATCTCATGCACATACACAGGTGATCACAGTCCTATCAATGGTGTCACAATATTTCACTGACCAACAGGTGGCAGTGTCACATCAATATGCTGCAATGCACCAACAAAGAGAGTGAGGAAGAAGACGACAGACGTAAGCGATGGAAAATGAAGGAAATACATTCAACACTTTTGTTATCTGCAGAACTAATGACACTCCCATCATCCTCAGCTGCACTTTGATTTTACTGCTAATTAGCAAACGCTAGCATGCTAACACACTACACTAAGGTGGTGAGCATGGTTAACAATATATCTGCTAAACTTTAGCGTGTTAGCATTAATCTAAATGGCTGTGTCTGAGCACAGCCTCACAGATCAGACTCTCTATCTGAAATTAATTTCAGTAGTTCAGCTGCTACAAATCACTCATGCCCACAACCCACCTCAGCCTTATACAGTGTAGCCGTCATCCACGGTGCGTAATGGCTCCTGTCGCTTGTGACTAACTGCCTCTGTTAATTATAAAAGTCGTCAAAACTCAAGCATCTCTCAGCTGAGTCGACTGAGATCTCACCACCATGCAGACACAAACACTCAGAGTCTAGCTTCCTTCCCATTACTGTGTGCCACAGTCATTAACTTGGTGGCTGTGGATCATGATTAAATTGATTAATTGAATGGAAAAGGAAATAAGTCCCTGGGATTCCTGCGAGGCCGTGTGCAGCTGAACGTACGCAGTTAGCAGATTAGCAGCAGGCCCGAGTGACAGGAACCAAATGAGAAGTAGAAAGAAAAACAGGCTAATCAGACAACTACCACCACCCCAACAGCATCACTGTGGAGCCTGCAGCATCTCTAACTTCAACACAACTGCATCCATGTGACAAATACACAGAGCCAAAGCAGTTTCCTTCCAGATGTCACATTCTGATGAACTGTGAAAACATTAGCTATTAGCTGCTATAGTTTATATCTGAAATGTTCTGTTCAAAGTCTGAGTGAACAGTCTAAAGCAGTCTGTCCTCTGGTCCTCTGCTGGACCAGGGTCTGATTTAAATCTGGGGATTGACACAAAATCTGGCGCAGACATTCATGTTCTCCAGAGGATGAAGCTTAATGACTTTGGTGATCTCCTGACTTTTCCTCTGGCGCCACCAGCAGGTGAAAGTTTAACCTGTGAAATATCTCAACAACTATCAGATTATGTTCATGTTCCCATCAGGATGAACCTCTGACCTTTAGTCGAACGCCATCAGGTCAACATTTATATGTTAGTGACAGACTGTTCTTCATGTGGGACACATTTCTTTGGTGAACCTTTTACCCTGCCTGACTCTGTTGTTGTTCTCCAGCTCCAAAATGAAGCGTCTGACAAATGAAGCTATTTATTTGGAGGCACAAAGAGTTTAAACTCGCTCCAACTTTCTGTTATACTTAAAACAAGAGATAACAAAACACACTCGTCTTCACTGTGATGAGGCTTTCTGAGCAGAGTCAAGGATTAAAACTGATTTAAAGCTGAGAGCAAAGTATCTTCACTTCAGCTGAGCCTTTATCATAATCCCAGGGGCAGCACATGAGGTGTACTTCACAGCTTCAACATTATTTTAAGTCTTAAATGCTGCAGTCCTGCGTGACCTGCTGCGCCTCAGGATTAATAATGAAAACACTGTGTACGTTAGCTGGGAGGGAGAGTGGTGTTTTCCCACCACAGGTGAGGAATTGACTGCCTTTGTTCTCTCATTCAAATGTTGAATAAATCTGAATAAAACACACTTCTAACCCTGCTTCAAAGAAAAGTTACAGTTGGAAAAAACAAGAAAATTTGAATAATTATATTCCTTTCAGCTGCATTCCCAAGACAAACTCCAGTAAGAGCGGCACGCTGCTCTATGGCTGAGAGGAGAGACAGTATACATCACTGGAAACAGAGCAAACAGTTCCCACTCAATTTATCTTTGAAACAAATGGCTCCCCTGCTGTTCATATAGTACGTATGAGGGAAGAGAGGAAATCTGCATTTACACACACGCTGCTGCTTTGTGAACCAACGGGGCAAAAGTCAACGACCAGAACAGAAGTGTCAGAGAAACATCAGGCTTCATTTTCACACATTGGCTGCTGAGTTTAACCAAAGAACACTGCTGTTCCACCAAAGTCCAGCACCGAGCTGAACACCTGAACCACAGAGGACCTGACGCTGTGACCTCGTCCATAAACACAGGTTAACGACCTTCAGGAGAAGCTTTACTCTGTCCTAACTCTGACTTTCCTCAGCACAGTTACTCAACAACATCAGCAGGTGGAGCTGATTCACTGAGAGTCTGATGTCTGATGACCCAACGCTCGTTAGCAGCCCTGATCCTGCAGTTAGCCCTGCAGCTACGAGCAGCTTTGGAGAGGCCGACCCGGGTCACATGGAGCTGTTTCACTTGTTGAGAAATCTAACAGGTTCGAGTTGGTTACTATGGTAACAGACAGAAATGTTGATAACCGATGTTGGATTGAGTGTTTAGGATTTACCAACCTGAGATAAGAGAGTCCTGAAGTTAGTTAGGATCTGCTCCTCCTGTCTCCTCCTTTCTCCTCCTGTCTCCTCCTCCTTTCTCCCTCCTGTCTCCTCCTGTCTCCTCCTGATTCTTCCTGTCTCCTCCTGTCTCTCCTGTCTTCTGTCTCCTCCTGATTCTTCCTGTCTCCTCCTGTCTCCTTCTGTCTCTTCCTGTCTCTGCTGCTGCTTCTGATAATATTCATGATTGTGACATCATCTGACAACATGTGGATAACTCCAGGTCGATGCTAACAGCTAACAACAGCTAACAGCAGCTAACAGCAGCTTACAGCAGCTAACAACAGCTAACAGTGAGCTAACAGTGGCTAACAGCGGCTAACAGCAGCTAATAACAGCTAACAACAGCTAACAGTGAGCTAACAGTGGCTAACAACAGCTAACAACAGCTAACAGTGAGCTAACAGTGGCTAACAGCGGCTAACAGCAGCTAACAGCAGCTAACAGTGAGCTAACAGCGGCTAACAGCAGCTAACAACAGCTAACAGTGAGCTAACAGTGGCTAACAGCGGCTAACAGCGGCTAACAGCAGCTAACAGCTGTCCTCACTCTGTCAGTTTGTGAAAGTCCAGTTTTCTCCGTCCACAGTGAAGCTCAGCTCTGGAGAGAGAGACGTGGTTTTAATCTGGACGGAGCTGAAACATGCATTTACAAATGTAGCTGACTCATGTGTCGATACCTATAATGAGGGAAGAGGGAGCAACATTTGTTTATTTCAGTCCCAGATTTTCTCAGTCAATTGGTCCAAGGATTTGAAGCAGCATCATGCTGCTCTCAGACCAGCTTCATTAACCCTCCTGGCTGCTCCTGGATCTGTTTGGTGCTCATCGTGATAAAGGACCATCACTGTCCAATCCAAATCTCTCCATCTGACTCATAATACAGCTCGAAGCGCTGTGAGGGATTGCTCTCGCAGAGATCAAGGTCAAATTTCATTACTCCTAATGAGGCCTAGCACCCATCAGAATCTCTGCTCTCCATCTCTCTCTGGCTCTCAGACATGAAAGATAAGCGGCAGCAGATTTCTGAGTCGAGCCGGGAGATTTCGGAGCCATTAGAGATAACACTGCAGGAGAAAAGAGACGCTATCTTCTCCCTCGCTGCTGCTGGGTCAGATTCACCTTTAATTGTCAATTACATTCCACTGGAGACTTTTTTCCACCTTTGAAAATTGTTTTGGATATTTGGAAGAGCTGGTTTTCTGCAGCAACATTAGATATAAAACAAGCCCCGAACGCTCTTTAAGAAAATTGTAATTTAAGCAAATGAGATTTGGTGTACGTTGAGGAGTGATGTGATGTGTTTTCTGCTCGGAGATGAAATGTGCAGCAGTAAAGTCTAAATATATATCGCCTCGCTCTCTCAATCAAAACCAGTTTAATGCAGTGTCTTCATTTTCTCTAACTGCCTGGATGGAAGCTGTCATCTCTGTAAACTGGTGTATTTGTGTACATGTGCTCCTATATGTGCATGTATACGTTCAGTATCTGTGTGTGTGTGTGTCTCACCCTGCTGGGCTCCAGTGCTGCTCTCTGACAGATGCTATAATCATCCTGTCAGATCACTGAGCTGCTTCATGTATTTTTGAAGAGTGTGGAGCATGTGTTTCCATCTCTGGTCGTGCACAGCGACATTATGGAGACTGGAGGCTCTCAGCAGCCCTCACATCAAAACGTCCTGCCTCATCCTCTCAGTTTATTCTTCAGCCTCGCACTCACATTATAGAGAAGCTTCATGAAGCAGTGATGTGCTGTCATTGTCTTTAGGAAGAGACCTGCGTCACACCCCAGGAAATCTGAACATGCTGCAGGTGCACAGCTGCCTGTTAGAGCGTTAGAATAAACATTAACAGAAAGAAGATGAGGTTCTGGATGTGGACGGTGAGAAAGCTCCTGTATGTGAATCCACACCGATCATCTGGTTCCTCGGCTCCTTCATTCATCTGGATGTTACTCTGACTCGTACCATCCACCTAGACGCCACTGCCCTGACTCTCACATCCACACTGAGGCATTCAGGTGCTTTCATTAGAATTCACAGACAAACGCTGAAGGCTGTGATTTAATGACATTTCTGTCTGTCTCTGATTTCCAGACTCATCTCAGGTGTTTTGTCACTTCTGGTGTCGTCTCCTCTCTAAGTCACATCCAGAAAAATGAGCACTTTGTTTATTTACATCACAGAGACACATGTAGGATTAAAGACAGACAAGGTCCCAGGATGAAGTCTCCATCTGTCTCTGTCTGTTGGTATCCATCTTTGTTTTCCAATCTGAGACACTGACATTCATTCACATATTTTCATGTTAATGTGACAAAGACCTTGGAGCAGTTGGAGCAAACATGAATCCTGTCTGTCAGGGTCAAAGGAGGAAAGAGTCTGAATCACAGGCTCCTGATATCTGCGTCAGTTTCCTGGATCTCAGAGATGATCTACAGTTCAGCTGTTCACTCTGAACTCTCTGGTCTGATTCCAGCAGTTTAAGCTGCTGACTATCACTCAGTTAGAGGGAGATCCAACCTGAACAACCACAGTCACATGGGTAAAAGAGCAGGTCAATAAGGAGGTAAAACACTGAGTGCTGACCGAGCAGCGTTACAGTTTTATAACCTGTGATGTGAGTCCTCTTCCTGCTCCTGTTCATCGTCTGAATCACAGCAGACACTGATCCACTTCTCCTAAACTGTGTCTAAATCCTCCGGCCAAAATCAGAACAAGAAACAATGCAGGCTTTGAGGGTCATAGAAAGTCTCTGTCTCTGCCTGTTTTTGTAAACTTTCTCTCGCACTTCTTCACACTGTGAACACACAGACAGGCCTGCAGTCGTCTGGACTCTCTCCCTCTGTCTGTTTTTCCAGCTCTTCCCACTTTCTCGTTGTCTGTTTGGTGGCATTTGCTTTCAGGGACCTTCCTCTGTTGAAGTGACACTGATGTGCCATTGTGACAGCCTCTGTCTCCTCCAGCTACATTACAGAGAGAGAGGGCAGACGGAGGAGAGGACGAGATCCAGATACGTTTCCCTCTGTCTGAGTCTCTCTCAGGGTTTTATTCTCTCTGTCTGTTTTTTGCACCACACTGTGATGTTCAGGCCTCAGACAGGTTTATTTCATTTTATTTGAACAGTTACATTGAAATGAACCCAGGTGAGGAGAAACACAGCACGTATCCACACAGCAGCTCCACCTGAGAAACAAGCTGCAAACACAACACTGACATGATGACGACCAGCGTCGCCTTCTTTTTGTTTGGGTGGAGGTGGGAGGAGGTTTCTCTTTTACTTCACAGAGAAGACAAAGGGTGAAGCCAAAGACTGGAACAGATGTTATTTTATTTGACTGGGCGACAAGGCTGACCAGCACGCTCTGCAGGATGAAGCAGCTTTCCACAGTTCAACACTGACACGAACATCGAGGCCAAACAGAGCGAGGATGGAAACTGGATCTGCTGAATCCTGAGCAGAAGAAATCACTGCTCTGGTGCCTGCAGAGATTTCAGACGACGTGCTTCCTCTGACTGCAGCTTTCAAAGACTCATGGAGTTTGAGGAACCTGAACGCACCGCGCCTTCACTGAAGACCCTCACCAGACAGACTGAGGCAGCTGCAGCTCTGAACAACAATCTGGTGGAAGCAGAGCACCTGATGAACTCTGAGCTGGAACTCAGTGTGTCGCTCTGTGAAGCTGAGCTGGACGATAACTCTCTGGAGGTTCATCATCAACTGGTTGAATATCACTGCTGCTTTAAGTCTGATACAGCAAACTTCCTGCACCCAAACCGACACATGACATTTAAGACTTCTGTGGCCAGAGGCCGACACTCACACACACACACTCACACACTCACACACTCACACACACTCACACTCACTCACACACACTCACACACTCACACACACTCACACACACTCACACACACTCATCTGTGACTCATCCACAGAGACACTGAGGCAACAGCAGCCGAGCAGAGGACTTCCTCCCACCTCAGCGTCCTCTCTGCTTCACATGACGTGTGTATACACCCCAAAGGCTCAAAGCATCACGTAGCATGCTCAATCAATTTGGTCCTCTGAAGAGACCAACTGCTGGGCTAATATACACGGCGTTTACTAAAGGGAAAAAGAAATTACAAGTGATAAATTGAATTAATCTGAATTGAGGCTGGAATGGGATGAAACAGGGTCTGCAGCCTGGAGAGGATTAGCAGCAGATGTCAGGAGAGCAGGAGGAAATGAAGGAGGGGGAAATATTGTCTGTGTCCTGTGGTGTCCTTGCCTTTAATGATAAAAAATAATATCGTCTCCTCAGTGAAGACTCTGGGACCAAGTTATGATATTAAGAAAAGGCCTGTGAATCGACAGAAAGGTATTGAGAGGCAGACTCTGAGTCGTCATCAGAAAGTGCCATTTCCCAAATGAAGCTGGTAATCCCATAACATGGATATGAACACTTTAATCTGCCAATATGAATTCAAGAGTCAGATTACACTGAACAGATAATCCAACATGTCCCCACTTTCTCTGCTGCTTTTCTTTTTGTTTGTTTGATCTGTGTGTGTGTGTGTGTGTGTGTGTGTGTAGGCAGTAACTGAGAGTGAGACGAGCGAATCAAATCTCTCATCAGCTCCTCTGTGTGGAGTCTGAACATGGAGACTTTACAAACCTGTCCCCAAACATCCACCACGTCTCCATCGTCCACTAACAGTCCAACACTCCACATTTACAAAGATCCAAACTCAGCAGCAGCTCCTGAATCAGCTCATATCACATCAGTCACAGGTGATCTGTTCCAGACCTGGAGAAGGACCTGAACACATCGAGGCATCGACCAACAGACGGTGTTCCAGTAGACAAGGCCGTCAGAGATCATCCTGTCTCTCCACGTGAAGCGATGGCTCCACAGGCCAGAGACACTGAAACAAAGACTCCATGATGGACGGGGTTACCACAGTAACCACCAGCAGGAGGTCCAGGTCTGATCTGCCTCCACCTCTGCTCACTGAGGCCACATGATCTGAACTCTGCCACTGCTGATGTTAAAAAACTAAAACACTGTTAAATGACTCATTAACAGAGTGGTGGAGTTAAGACTCCTCATTGCTCTGTTTTCCTTCACTCCAGCATCACTCCTCCTCCTCCTCCTCCTCCTCCTCCTCCTCCTCCTCCTCCTCCTCCTCCTCCTCCCTCCTCCTCCTTCTTTCTTTCTTTCTTGTGCAGAGTATCTGTACCATGTTTCCTGTGTGGTTTTAGGAGGACGTGGCCTCAGTAAATCCTGCAGAACGTCTCCACCTGCTCCTTCTGTGGTTTACTGTTAGATGAATGTTTCTTTAAAGAGGAGAGAAACACAGCTGACTGACACAGCAGTGATTCCAGCCTGTGTGATGGATAACCTGCAGAATGCATCACATCCTCACCTGAACAACAGCTGCAGTAAATCAGAATCCACTTTTCATTCAGAAAACTTTCCTTGATAGCGGGGGTGTTTTCCATGTTAGGAGTCACACAGTCTAACTGGGACAGAGAAAACACATCATGTGTTTATGTGTTGTTAATGGATCCTGGTCCTGGTCCTGGTCCTGGGTGGATTCTAGCTGCAGAGTGAGAGAGACGTCCTGTTGAAGCCTGACAGACCCCATCAGACTGAAACACTTTCTGAGCCATGAAACCACAGCCCTGTTCAGCAGGAGGCTGAAGACAGACATAAACTCTGAAGTCTTCATACGTGGAAGCAGAAAAACTTTCATTTAAATCTCCATGTCCATCTCTGCCCTTCATTCACAGACATGTGATAGTAGAGCAGGTCATGTATGTCAGTGTGCCACTTTAAGATAACTGATGTGTTCATAACTTGACATCTGATTCTGTGCCTTGATGTCAAATCGCCTGAGTAAATCAGTGTACATGCACCCTGCTTAAATCACATTAGGTTCCACTGTCACACTTGAACATATAGTTCCAGTAATAGCTCTCCTCAGTAATGTGAGGAGTGACACACACCACAGAATACACACAAAGGAATTACCAGGATAAAGGGAAAGAAGCAGTAATGGGAGGTCTAATAGCAACAGCTCTGCCACATCTGGCTTACCAGGAGGCTATGGAGGTGAATAATTTAGTGTTGTGAAGAAGCAGAGACATGGCCCTGAATGCAGAAGCAGAGGACTGGTGCAGATCAAACCACAGCCACAGTGTTAGCATGAGGACAGACACAGAAACAGAGGGTTTTCTGAGGGACACGTGATCAAACAGCTTTTCCTCTGTGAGCAGGAGAAGAACCGAGGAACTGAAATCAGCGTCTTGTCAGTATGTAGCTGTCCATAGACACTGACCACTGATCAGCTGACTGAGTCCGTCCCCCTCTCTCATCATGACTCTGTCAGACTCGTCCTCTGTCACAGCTGGAACTCTGCTGTTTGACTCCGTTTCTCCTCGTTTCACAAACTGAAACTGAACAAACACTGAAAAACTCCCTGCACACACACTGACAGAACCAGGCTAAAAACAACCCATAATGCAACACTCTGAAAGACTGTAGTTACAGTTCCTTATTCTACGCTTAGGACGCTTCCTGTCCTTTAAAGAATAAGAGAAGAACTGTGAGAAAGACTTGAGCTTTACATCTGAACTTTCATGTAGTTACACTGTGAGAAACTGGGTTTGATTTGAGATCAGAGATTTGATTTCTGCAGATCTGAGTTTGTTTTTTCTTCATGAGATAAATCCTCAGATGAATCCTGAGCGTATCGACCTGTGAGCTCTGAATCAAACTGAATCCTGAGTTGACTGAATCAGAGATCCACTGCCAACGTCCCGCACCAGACACCACAGACAGACCCAGAGTCCTCTGTCCAGAGCTGAGGAGGAGGACCTGTGTGGTGAGTATTCCTGACCTTTATCAACACTGCCTGTGCTTCAACAGTGTAAACTCTTCATCAGACACACACTCATATCCAGACCTGTCAGATTGTCCTGAGCGCTCAGAGTCATGAATGATGCCTGACAGATTTCAGGAGTTCTGGTGATGCTGGCCAACTTTCAGGAAGCAGCGCTCGTTATAACTCTGCTTAATAATTCAGCATCACTTTGCTCTGGAGCGTACACGATCTGTGGAAACTAAAAAGCATCTCAGGACACCAGCTACTGAGAATAATCAAACACACGCAGCAACGAGTACATGAAGATTAAGATTTCACCTTCACCACAGCAGAGATCCACTGTCTCTTCACAGTCTGCTCTTAATTTACGTTAATTAACAGTCAGAGTCGTGCTTCCTCCATAATGTCATGCTTTAACATCTTCACTCATTAGAAAGTTCAGAAGACTTCAGTCACTGTCTCTGCTTCATCTGCATTTCTCTCAGTGCACGAACACAGTCTGAGCTAAATGCTAACATGTTTAGCAGCTGTTCAGCATTTCACTTTAGCATATTAGCATGCTAACATCACAGGACGTCATTGGTTCTGCAGGTTCCTGCTCATAAACCAAACTACTGGTTCATCAGTCGTCAGGATTCATCCTCTGAGGATCCTGACTCTGACCTGCAGGTGGTGCTGGTCCATCAGAGACAGACCTCTGTCGTTCCTTCAGTGTGGTCCGGATCAAACAGCCTAATAAATCTGTAAACCTCTCACACCATCAGATAATCTCCTCTGACCATCAGTCCTCATCAAACCTTGTGGAAAGGCCGAGTGCGCAGCGGTGAACACTTCTCACCCTCATCAGCCGCCATCTTAGCTACACAGAGGAAGAGCAGATTATCAGAGAGGAGGACATGTTGTCACATGACACACGGGGAAGAAAGCAAGCTGCTCACGTTTAAGAGAGCGAAGCAGCACGTGGATACACCACGAAACAACCACATGATGATGATAGGTGCACGGCGGCCATGTTTAATTAGAGAAAACACTGCCCTCATGCACAACATGAGTACACAGAGTACTACATGAGTACACAGAGTACTACATGAGTACACAGAGTACTACATGAGTACACAGAGTACTGTATGTGTACTAACTGAAGTATTTGATCTTGATTTGTCAGCTGATCTAATCCTGCAGTTACAGCAGCAGTGGGGTTGTCATATATTATGGCAGTAATGTTGTTCATATTCATCTTTCAAATTAAAACTGACCCAGATTTACAGCAGGGAAATCATTAATCACTGACACTGTGATTCATGCTCCTGATATGTACAAGCTGCTAACAGAATATTTACCACCATTCATCTGAAACCTGAATGTTACTGGGACCTGGTCGAATGATGTTTCCATGTCTGTTAGTTTGCTGTGTGTCAGTATTCAGAGCAGTTTCATGTGTTGCTGTTTTCACTCACGCTGAGCTGCAGGGTCTCTGTCCACTGTCCGATCACGCGGTACCCCGGCCCGCTGACGTTACTCCACTGGTACTGAAACAGGTCGTAGCGTCCGGGAGCGTCGCCGTTACGGTTGAACGTCACTGAAGTACCAGCACTTCCTGTGAGGAGGAGGAGGAGGAGTCAGTCAGTCAACATCTTAATGCTCAGTTAGTCATCTGTTAAATGGTCTGCGTCTACACAGCAGACGTTCACAGCTCCAGTTAAAGCTCATGTCTCTGTTAATGTGAGGAAGGTTCAGTCTCTCAGTTTATTTATTCTCTTCTTTCGTGATATTCCTTTTCTACATTTTTTCTAAATGGAATTTTCTGCAGTTTCCACTCAGATGTTTCTGTGCAGAAACAGAACAGTGAAGAGAAATGTCTAAACACAGCAACACCCAGAAAAAATACAAGTTTCTAAACTGACTGTGCACTGAGCCAGAACTGAGTAAATAAATACATTTTATTTTCTACAGATCGCTGTCTGCTGCTGGTCAACACTGTGACAGGATGTGAAGCTGTGAGTCTGGATGTTTCTTGCTGAAATGCATTCTGGGAGGTGTAGTCGACTTCTCTGCTTCAGCTTTTGTGTCCGCGGGCGTCTCGTAGCTTTGACTGTCAGTCAGTTTTGTTGTGGATGATTGAAGCAGGAGAAGAGATCAACGTATAAACTGCTGCTGCTTCCCGTCGCCTGGAAGCCAGCACAGACCTGATCCGGTCTCTCAGGACGGGTCGTCTCTCTGACCTCCCGTCCTCTCTGCACCCTGAGCTCTCTCCCTCTTCTATCATTCCTCTGTTCTTTGTCCCTGTGTGGTGCTGGGATCCCCCCTCAAAGATGCTCTGTTTATTTACTCTGTTAATCACTCTCTGGTGTGGGGACCAGGACTCTGGTGTGGGACCAGGACTCTGTGGCGTGGGGACCAGGACTCCCTTTCAAGTCTGTGTTTAATTTAGAGCGAAGGAGGAGGGAGACAGACAGAGAGAAAAACAGAAATGTGGAGGAGAGAGAGAGCAGCTGACAGACGGAGGAGAGGGGACAGATAGTGTTGGACTTCCTCTCTTCAACATGAACCAAAGAGAAAAGAACACACAGATGTCCTCAGGTCAGAAACAACTGGCAGGAAACTCCACTGGTTACGTGACATTTTTCTCCTGAATATTTTCCCATGTTTCCATTTAACACGGTCAGAGCCTGTCACATTCACTGTGTCATGCTACATGCTAAGAAGCAGCCTGTACGTGCATCTGATCTCTGAGAGAGTGTGTTGTTATTCATCTGACATACTGAGTGTGTGTGAGTGTGCGTGCAGGTCTGTGGCGTGTCATGCTAATGCACTTAGCATGTTTATCCTCAGCTGCAGTAATGTAGTCAAACTGAGTTCATCCAGCCTGTCCTCTGCTCTCTGCTGGGTTTTATTCTTATTTTTTCCTCCTCAGCCGAGTGTAAAAACATTTTCTAACATTTCATTATTCTGTGCAAACAAGTCTTAAATTCCTGTGATTTCATATAAACCAGAAACAGGCAGCTGCAGGCAGCACAGGCACACGACAGAGTCCAAATAAACCCACAAAAATCCACAAAGTCCAATAAGAGAAGAAAACCAAACAGTCACATGAGGATCCAGAGGCAATACTCTGACAGCTAAACAGAGGAGAGACAGGACTGTAATCAACAGACTGAACACAGGTGTAACAGGTGGGAACAAAGGCACGGAGTAAAAGCAAAATAAAACAGGAAGCACCAGACAAGGAACACAGGGAAAGGAATACCAAAATAAAACCCAGAAACCAAAGTCAGTCTGGGTCGTCAGAAACTTCTCTCTGCCTCTATTCCAGACTTTACAGTAATCTATCCCTGCAGTAACCTGTAATCCCACATGATGATGTAGATGACGTGGCTCCCGGCTCACAGTCCAGCACATGAACACACAGTTCACCTCAGTGTGGTGACACATGTTACAGCCTGCTCCTGAATCTGTTAAAATGACTTTAAAATCAGATTAGTGAAGAGTTTGTGTGGAAGCTGAAGCAGCAGAGCAGGTGAAACTTCACCTAGAGCTCAGCTCATATTCAAACCCTCAAACCTGGTCCAGGACCGGATAATGAAAGCAATTATCCTCTGAGAAGTGGAGCACTTATCTGGGATCACAGGTAGGAATCAAAAAAAAAAAAAAAAAAGCAAACTGGTCCATTTGTGTTTTTTCAGAACGACACAGCTGACGACGCTGAGGATGAAGGTGAAGGTTTGTGTGAGAGCAGCAGAGTGGAGGCTCTCAGAGTGGACGGTTATAATGGAAGCTGAGTGGACAGTGTATGTGCAGGTAATGGTGACATGGACCTGCACATACAGGCTTTCATAGAGCTTTTAAGCCTTTTACTGGGTCTGGGAGGTTCTGATGATTTAAACTTTAAACCCTTAGAAAAGTGCCTTTGACTGAAGATTCAACAAAATGAAATAATGTTAAAATATCATCATGACAATAAAAAGCTTTAACAGGTTTTACTCGTGATGATCAAAGTTTCTCCTTCCTCGTCTCATCTCTGGATCTGAACGACACTTTCAGCTGCAGAGGTTTTAAAATGCTGAGAGTCCATGACGGTCCATGTGGTGCCTGTTTGGTGTCGAGCACACAAACGCTTCAGATCAATACCTGGGTTAATAGCTACCAAAGGCAGCACACACTGACCTCTGATATAAAATGGATTTTGTTTCTCAGTCGATATTTGGCTCATGTTTGTTTCAACAGGGAAAAACAATGGAGAGAGTGTCTGTCTGTCTGCCTGTCTGTTTGCCTGCTGTCTGTCTGTCTGTCTGTCTGCTGCCTGTCTGTCTGTCTGTCTGTCTGTGGAGGAGGCTGATGAGCGTTCTTCTCTTTTTATGCTGTCGATGCTTTAATCACTGAGATACATTTTGATCTCTGAAATATCATCTGGTGCTGAAGAGAAGCAGGTTCCAGATATTCAGGGTTTAAAGGACTGAACCCAGCTGTGCTGAGGCAGAAAGGCTGTGGGCTCCACCTCCACCTCTCTTTGTACTCATTAACACTCTAATATGAGTGAGTGAGCAGTTCAGCTGCCACGTTTGTTCTAAATTAGCACAGTGCAGCTAATTACCTGAAAAAGAATCTCTGTGGAGGAGCAGGTTTCTGACGCTCCGTCTCTAAAACTACAAAGAATCACAAAATGTAAAAGACTCAGTGATGGAATATTTACACAAGAAGCTAAATATCCAAAGGAGGAGGAGTCAAACACACTGACTCTCTCATATTCAACTCATTATAGTTCTATTTATATTTATATATTTATATTCATTGTATTTTTCAGTCATTTGTGCAACATAAATAAACTCATTTATATCATATGATTTATTGTTAGCTAAGGAGCAGCAGTAGTTGAGTGAGTAGTGTAAGGGATTACTTGACATTCAGTAATCAGATTACAGTTTGGGTTTGGTTTGTTTGAGGTGTAGTTTGGTCTGTGTGCAGAGACAGACCGGTCCAGGACGTCTCCAACAGACCAGCTTCACTCATGTTCTTTCCCAGTGACACGGTGAAACTGAGGAACGCTAATGCTAAGCTAGCTGCTGATCCCACAGCTGGCTCCTGGATTAACCAACAGTCTCCTGCTGGCTTCAGATCAAACTCAGAAGTTTCACTGACGATTCCTCGCTCTGACTTGATTCTAATTTTCATTCTAATTCTTTTTATGGACGGCGCTGTAAAAGAAGCAGTCAGTTTTACTGACCTCCTTAAAGCGGCACTAACTGATTATTGTGTCCACATGTTACGTCTGAACGACACTGTTCCCTGTCAGCTCTGTGTTTGGGCTCCTCCTCCTCCAGCTGCTGAATGCTCCTCTGTTCACCAGCTGCTCTCTGACTGACTGTCTGCACGTTAAACACTCTATCACATCGATTATAGCTCCATCAATAGCAGGAGATGTCACTCCATTAAAGACAAAATAAGTCATCTGTGTCCTTCATCATCCTGTACCAGCAGGAGTATCTCTAAAGCACAAACCCCCTCAGCTCCAGGCAGCCAGAGCAAAGACAATAACACCACGCTGCAGAATACACTTGTAATAACTCTGTGATTCATTTGCATTTTGGCTGCAGAGTGAAACGTCTTCCAAGGCCGACTGCTTCACTCATAAAGCCGCTCCGTCTTCCATTATTGCACGTCTGAAAAGAGCAGTAGGGTGATGAAACTCCTCAGGCAGTTTATGTTCCTAAACACTGAACTGGACGGAAAGTTAAGTTTTGAGAAGCCAGAAATCTCAGCACCTGGCACAGTCAGTCCCCGGCTTCAATGAGAGCAGTCATTTTGTGCTATGGGCCAATAAAAGTCTTAATTATTGCCCCGTTAAGACCAGGACCATATATCATCTCAATTTATAACACCTGCTCTCCTCTGTGCAGCAGAGGAAGCTCAGCTGATTCAGTGGATCAGCAGAGCATCCTGCTGGATTAAGATCTGAGAGGATCAGCTGTTTCTGCTCTTTTAATAAGGTTTTCCCAACTTTAAATGAGACCATATCTAACTCCTCCTGCTGAAGCCAGCTTCACACAGATAGAATGAATGAACTACACTGAGTACAGGACTGAAACAAACAGAGAGGCTCTCAGATCCTCTGCTGCTCTTCTTTCTTCTTCTTCTGTTTCTTTTTAAAGAGGTTTTTATAGTTTCCTCCATGAAATCTGCTGAGGCTGTTTCCTGTTGTTAAGGTTCATCCTCCCTCTGGATCTCACAGCAACAGACACTCTGGTTAGTTTTAAAATGAAATTAAACATCTACCTTTTTAATCTGGGCTCATTTGAGCTTGTGAAACTGTTTTGTATTTATTTGTTTTCCCTGTTGGTTTAATGTCTTTATATCTGACACCTGACACGACAGGATGAGAATGAAATGACTGCGGAGTCTTTACTCTGTGATACCACTTCAGTCCCCTGGTTCACACCTTCTACATGTGAGGTGTGTTGCGTTGTGTTGCAGCACACAGTATTTCACATGATTTAAATTAAGTCAGTTCCATATAGACTCATTGCTTCAAGCAGAATTGTGACCTAAATTTAGCTGAAACTTTTTTTTCTTTCTTTGAGAAAACAATAAGCAGCTGCTCAATCTGCTGCCTCCAGACACTGGATTTAAAAACCATTTATGATGCTTCAGACCAGGATGTGTCCAAACCTCTCACCCCTGCTCATCGTCCTGTGTCATGAGTCTTTTAATGAGTCAGTTACAGGCACTTTGTTCTGTGCACGCCAACCTGCAGTGAGATGATTTTATCATTAATCAAGTTTCTTGGACTGGAGAACTGTTCTGAGGTCAGGTGGAAGTCTTGTCCTTCATCATGTGGAGGTGGGGCATGGAGCCTCACCTGGAGGAAACGTGGACTTTCCTTCCACATCAGCAGAGAGAGGCTTCGACAGCAGCTTCACGTCGAATCAGCTGAATCTGAATCTGCTGGTTAACGTCTGTGATGAGTGACGCAGCGTTTCTCCATTTTCACAGAGATGTTGGTGTTTGGGAAACTGGAGATCATTTCTCATAGAGCTGAAAATGATTTCATGCCTGCAGACGTTCATGAGCGAGGTCCGCTTCTTCCTCTCCTCTGCTGGTCACCGTGTTCAGGAGGTCATCTGTTTTGGTGCTTGAAATGGGTTCATCTTGGCTCCACAATAGCAGTGGAATATATGAATAAAATAGTAGATGAGATTGTAATATTGTTTCTCTGAGCAGAGGAGTTATGTGTTACTGTACTTTCATCAAATGACAAAAGCCTTCATTGCATATTTATGAATAAAAACAGATACGATGGAAAGTCAATAAAGGCTCAAGGGTTAAACACCCAAACTTTTATTTAAAGATAAGAAATGCTGATGTGTTTAGTTTGACTGGACAGAGCGCTCACTCTTTGTTTGGGAGACAGAGTTTATCAGTGTTTCTTTCTTCTTTTCTCCTCTTGTGCATCTTCTTCGCTTCATAATAAAATGTTCATCCAGTCTTGTCGAGCAGATTCCACCTATTCCTCTTAAACCCAGAGCTGACGTGTCAGTGTTGTGTAACCCAGCAGCAGCAGAGTGACAGTAAACAGTAAGAAGTGGTTCACACACTCACACATGTTTGGCCTTGTGTTTCCGTCACTCTGTGCTGAGCTCCACATTAACGTGTTCTGATGTAGTTACATTAAAACAGAGAGGATGGATTAAAACCTTTACAAAAACAACTCCATATAAAGCCTGATGAGCAGCGTGGTTATGATGGGAGATAAAAAAACCTTAGACCGTGATATGGAGGCAATTTTATGAGACAATCTAGACTATTTTATGCACTTTTATAACCAGCAGTGTTTTTACGGTCAGGGTTCGTTTGCTACTTGGGTTGGTTTTCGATTTTCCTCCACGTGAAGCTGCTTCACTCGTGTATTTTGGCCTTGGAGCACAAAGCGCAGCACAGATTGTAACGGCACATTTTATCGCCTGCAGAAGGACAGAACCATCAGTCCACTCACCATTGAAGCTGACGCTGCGGATGTACTTGAGTAGTTTCTTCCCTCCAGCCAGATCCATCTCCGGGCAGATGCCGGAGTTCTCGGGACACAGGTCTCTCTGCATGTTGTGGAGGGCGTGGGCCATGGCGTAAACCGCATCGATCACAAACTGGACCTTTCCTTCCTGCTCGTACTTGGAGTCGATGCCGATTCGCTCCTGACCTGAGAGACAGAGAGAGAGGGAGATAAGACAGGTGACAGGAGGTGACTGTTCATCATGGTTTCAGAGGTTCAGAGGGTTTCCACAGGTTCAGGACTTTTCTCTGATCTGTAGGTTTGTGTAGCAGCAGCAGCAGAAAATGGAAATATCAAAGTCCATGAACCTGCAGCTGTACTCAGTGAGTAAATGTACTCAGTTACTTTCCACCACTGCTCAGGTGTTTGCACTTTGTGCCATGATTCATTACATAACTCAGCCTGTGTATTATTTGGCTTCAGCAGTAATTGAACAGGTCAGAGACACTGTGGACCTGCTGACGTCTGTCCTCAGATTAACGACACTGGAATATTCTCCTGCCGCTCTGTTAACACAAAGGCTCCCTGTGTAAAAGTGAAACATTTAGAAATACTGTGTGTGATGAGCGGGGGGTGTAGCAGAGCATGGAGAGAAGTGCTGAGCAGCCTGCTGAGACAACGACCGGTACCGTTATCAGAGCGCTGTTCTCCCGTCGGGGCTGAAGCCTGAGGGAGTGAAACCTGAGCCTGTCTCAGCAGAAAACACGAGCGTGTCCACAGTCGTGTGCTCCCAAAACAGCAGCGCGCTGCATTCATTTAGAGAGTGATAACAGGATTATGGTGACTGCTGCATCAGTCTGCCAGTAACAGGAGAGGATCCTGGCCTTTTTATTAAAGGCTGGATGGAGGCTGGACATGTGGTCTGTGCTGATATGATGGAGCTGCCTCTCTGACCACAGCTGAGGAACTCACTGTTAATGCTGCTTAAATGTTAATATGTTTTGTTGAAGTGAAACAGAGTCAGGGACTAATATCAGTTTTTTATTTTTTTATTTAACCTTTATTTAACCAGGGAGAAACCTGGTGACGTCAGCTCAGAGGTCTCATACACACCACATTATTATATCAACTATACTGAAATAATAGAATATAATTAATAGATGTTCTAATCATTTGTGGCTGTGGAATTTAAATACACAAATAAACACGGCTAAATGAAGGTGTGACATTTAAAACTCAGTTTCACGTATCATAAAAGGTACAGAAGTATTAGTATCAAATGTTATTAAAGTATCAAAAGTAAAAATACTCATTTTGCAGCATAGACAGAAACACTGGTGTCATGACTACGTTTCCTAAATATGCCTGATGACAATGAGAGGGAAAGATGCAAATCCATCCAGACAATCACACAGATGAAATAACATACAGTTATTTACAACTGTTGTTTCAGGAGTGTGAATATCCAGCAGCTGCAGGGCCACAGCTCACACTGAACACTTCTAAAAAAGAAAAAGAAACACCTTGATATTTCATTTAAACCAGGACAGAGTTTCTGCTGTGGCCTCGTTGTTCTCCCAGACTCTAATGTAAACCTTTATTCTACATTCTCCTGAAAAAACAGGTCTGCTATTTAAGTTGGACGAGACGTCTGACTCAGGTTTATCTGCTCTCTGGTTCATACACAACACAAACTGAACAGACTCAGAAACAGAGCTGATGTCAGTTCTGTTTCAGTCTTTATAAAACATATTCATCAATAATCATTTAGCAGCAAATTTAACTGCACAACCAGGAAAAACTGAGCTCGTCCTCTGCAGGAAAACAGTCACACACATACTGTTATTATAGCTGCCATATTTCCACTATGAGCTCTCAAGGTATTTTTATTCAGTAGATACCTGTGTGCAGCAGGAATCAGATGGAGGTTGTGGTGATTATTGATTCACTCCTCAGTTTGTTTGGCTGCACTGGAAACAATGACAATGACGTCACAACCGTCGACAATCCTGTTTCCAGAGTCTCCTGTTTTCCAGACACTGCAGAGCTGCTGCGAGTTGTTTGAACAGAGTCCAAAACAGTGTTAGCTAGCCTTAACCCTAGCTAATGTTGGCAGGTCCCCCTGATCAGCTGATAAGCTCTGGGTTTTACAGGGTGTTTCTTGCTATGAGCCCATGTGCTGCCCAGAAATAGTGAAAATAATTAGCTTTGACCGATAGCAGCAGGTGCTAACGTTAGCAAGGTTAGCTGGCTAACATTAGCACCCGCTGATGTCAAACGTAGTTTTTCTTAATTTGTTTAAAAAGTGTAACTTCTCAGCTGCAGCCGTTTCCTCTTGGACCTGGAACCAGGATTTTCATTGGTCGTCCCGTCAGACTGAACTGGAATTTGACCCCCCAGGCGTCGGCGCTGGTTTTAAATATGAAACTAATTAAAGCAGTATAATATCCCAGGTCAACAGTGAGGAGTAAAAGACATTAAAAAACATAAACCTGGGTCTGACTCCAGCCTCCGAAGCCAAAGAATGTGCTCCATGGTGGTGCACCCCCACCCCATCGTTCCCCTTGATCTTGTGAATACCCAGCAGGCATTTCAGAGTTAATTAGTGAGCACCGTTCATGTAACACAGGGACAGAGCAAAGACACGTTTCTGTGTTGGCCTGAATGATGGCTGGTGTTTGGTGGCTCAAACATAAACCAGAGCAAATATATATATGTTCATTATGATGATGTGAAGGCGAGAGGCAGAGAGCAGCAGAGGCTGCTGGGATTTCTGATTCACCTCATTAACTTTCTTGTGCGCCTCTGCCTTCTTTCCAGTTTTCATTTGCTTTAGTATCTCTACAGTATCTCTTCATCTCTGCTGCTCTTTATGCTCCAGTCGCTCCCTCTCTCTCTCATGCAACCTCTTTTCATCTTCTCTCTTTCTCTTTAACACCCTTCACAAACACATCAACATGTTTTCTGTTTATTTATAGTTATTTCATTTGTAGAGGTCCATGCACAACATTTAACTTTCAACATCGTTTTTTCCCTCAGATTTCTCTCTGACCTATGTGCTCTGTGTCTTCAGAGACACGTGAGTCATATACATTTTATATGACAGCTGTATGAAATGAGAATGTGACATGTAAAATCCTCTGGTAGTGATGAACCTCCAGAGAATAATCATCTGAATGCAGCTCAGTGTTTCTCTGTGCTCGACCTGCTGAGCAGCAAACAGCAGACAGACTCTGTCAGAGAGCAGCTGGTGAACAGGGTGAAGGAGGAGGAGACCAAACACAGAGCTGAAAGAGAGGGAGCACTGACATCCATCAACACCACTCCACAGTTCAACAGGTTCAACAGTGATGAAGAGTTAATGCTGTTTACCACTTTACCATTCTCTCTCTCTTAAGGTTTCATCTTTGATATGAGTGAATGTAAAACACTAACAATAAAAATGAATCTATATTATTGTATGATAAGAACTGATGCATCAATGAGCACATCACTGTAATGTTACAGCAGGTAAAGGTGAAGCTCATTTTAACTACTTCATCTGCTGCTGGGTAGTTTCATCTCTAACAGTAAATCAGCATTATTCTGTATTAATGGTTTACATTTGAACTGTAACTAAAGCACTGAAATAAATCCCACATTTTTCTGCCTCTGAAAATCAGTGGAGTAGAAGCATAATGTAGCAAAAAATAGAAATATTCAAGTCAGGTCTCCGGATCATTTCTGGGCTCCATTAACAAACAGGGGATTAACCCAAACAGAGAGAATGTGCAGACAGAGAGGTGGGTCATCCTCACCTGGGAGCTCATTAACTGACACTGGACCCCTACATAAACTATGTACCCCCCCATAAAAAAAACAAACAACAACAACAACAACAAAACAAGTAAATCCCACCTCAGCCTCTGCTGGTCTCATAAACACAGAGAAGGATCCAGGTTTCAGGTCTCAGTCCTCTGAGGTATTAGTCAGAGTGTCCTTCCCTCCCACAGCAGACAGTTTCCTGTCGCCCACCAACGCTGATCGTGGAAGGACCAACGCTGACGTCACGTCCCCCAGGAATGTGTCACCTCACACAGACGTCAGCAAACAGGGTTTTCTAAAGGCAGCCACAGGTGGAGTGATGAGGTGGAGACGACAGTAAGGTGAGAGGAAGTTCATTTTGGTTCACTTAACAGGTTATTTCTGGGAGGACGACCGAGCAGCAGCTCTCCATCAACAGACGCTGCGTCTGCTAAACTTCACTTCTCTTTTCCACTGTCACATTTCTACTCACCTTCAACTTACAGCACATCCCTGACTCCTGTGTGGTGACGCATGGAGCTGGAGAAAGGCACTCTATGACCTGTTGTTGTTTTAGGGGGACCAGGACCACCTGGTCTGGGCTCTACTGAACTCCTCAGACTCTTCCTTTCATTCGTCTCCTCGTCTTCTCAGCCTCGGCCTGTGTCCGTCAGGGCGTCTTCTTCTGTAACGCTGTCGCTCTGGTTTTCGTTTCATTGTCGTCACTTCCTCTTTTATCTCGCTCCTGACGTACCGCTGTTCCAGCCACGTGATTGGTTCAGAGCGCAGCTGTTCTCATTATCACTGTTTTCATGTTGTCGGTCAAACATGAATCTATCAACGTATCGACGATGTTGTATTGTTCAAAAGAGGAAAAGTTATTTCCAGCCGACACTGAACACATCACATTAAGTTTTCCTGCCACGACTCTTGACTTTAAATGTGATGAGTCCATGACAACAAACGTCACACATAATTCACTTGCTCTTCACGACATGAAGTACACTCTACAGTTACAGTGTTGTCATGTAAAATCTTTGCACACACAAGTTTGTTATTCAGAGCGACTGCTGCTCGGCAATCAACAGTCTGAGGTCAGAGAAGGCTCCAATTATCCCGGATTAATTCTGGTTTACAGACATGATTTGTTCCTGCGGTTGGTGAGGAAGGAAGTTTTCTTCTACCGTGTATTTTTAGAGGTCGTGTTTACACCACACAACAATCTGCATACATTACAAAAACAAAAGAAAACAAAGCAGATTATCCAGCGCCGTCCCAGTCTCTGTTTATTTCACTGTGTCTGTGCTTAGATCAACATCCTCTGTAAACTGAGCAGCAGAAAATCCCACGAGACGCTGGAAACATGACACTTTGCATCAATCATCATGTCATGTGCTCAAACTTTTAGTTGAAAACCAACAAACTGTAAACGATAAGCAGAACTTCCTCTGAAAACTTCCTCTGTGGTGTTTCAGCAGACTGATGCTCACACTGCGACTGTAACATCATCATTTGCACTCAGACTTGACCTGCATCTCAGTCACATCTCCCCTCTCTGTTTTAGAACAAATCCTGGAGAGAAGCTGGAGCAGTGACAGACAGAGAAACACTGCAGCTTCACATGGCTCATCGTGTGAGCGAGTGGGATCTGTGTGCCTGGGTAAAAGAGATATACGTGGAGTCACAGTGTGTGGATCGACGTGTGACGGCTGGTATAAATAGAACCAGGTCAAACGTGTGAATGCAGAGCAGAAAGAAACACTGACTCAGATTCACTGCAGCTGATTTATCAAACAGACTCAGGAGGAGAGCTGCGTCTTCCTCTGCAGACAGGAAACGCTCAGCTAACAGGAGGAGACACGAGACAGAGGCTGAATTTACAAAGATCAAGACCCCCGACGTTTAATCTATTAACAATTGAATTCTATTGTAAAATCACTTCAGGTTATAAGAGCACTGTCTTTTCAGGCGCCTATTTAATGCGTTCAACACTGCTTTATTCAAACATCAGCTGTAGAGGTAGCTCCTGTCTTTAGCTGCTCCAGTGATACCATCCACTGAGACTGAGACGACAGAACAGCCGAGACAAACAACAACAACAAGCAGCACAGAGACATTTAGAAAAAGCTATGCTAACGCTAACGCCACCTTCAGTCAGATCAGGATTCATGTGGACCAACGTCTGAATCTTCCTCCAGATGTCCACTAACATCACGTCTCCTCTCCAACTGAACACAGACACTGAGCTGGGCTTTAATCAGTAACTGAGCAATCAGCTGATCTCACCTGGAGACAACAGGTAGCTGTGCTAATGCTAATGCTAATAAATTATGTGAGCAAGTTTAGTGTGAGTGTGGTTCAGGGTCAGTCTGTTGTTTCACTGCAGAGCAGAGTCACATGGTCACTGCTAACAGCTGTAACCCTGGTAACAGAGACAGCTGTAACCATGGTAACTGTACACAGTAGAGACGGAGTCAGCTGTAACCGCAAAATGGTTGGAAGAAAAATGTGCGACAACATGAGCTGGAAGTCTCAGTCGTTTCCTCTAAAACTAAAACTACGAATCAAACAAGTCAAATTTGACTCAAACTAATGAACAGTTTAAAACGAGTTTTCCACTGCTGGGGACAGCTCTCATGGAGAGGAAACAAGTGAAGTTTGAACTGGTAAATAAACAGCACCTTTAAAAAAAGACAAGAGGAGCAACCGACAGAGAAAAAAGTGTTGTAGAGAATTTGTTCTGCTCTTTATTTGTCGCTGCTGTGCAGTCTCATAAATAAATGATGAGAGGAAATAAAATAGAAGAGGCAATTTGGCTGAGGATGAGTGAAACACAGAAGGAGACATGCCATCAATACGACTCCCAAACAGCCTCAATACAGACACAGGAGCAGCACAGCTAGCCAGGCGGCTAACAGCACGACATCAGGAGCCTGTTAGCGCCACCAATCACAGCTCTGACCGACAAACACTGAGCTCAACACGGAGCATCATCATTTCACACTGATGCTGTACCACACAGTATTCATACTGATCCTCACACTGAGACCACAGGAGTTAACAGTGATCAGAGCGTCTGCTGGGAAATCTGTAAGTGACCACAGACGTCATCAGCTCCTCAGACAAGCTGATGTGTTGTAGCTATAGATCATTGAAGTGAAGTGAAATGGAAAATGATCAGTGACAGATTATTATTATATTTGTCCTCGTCATCTATCAACAGAATGAATCTGTTTTCTTCATATACGTTAGAGTCTGTAACTATGTGATCCTGATCTTTGTCCTGTACGCAACATTTATTTCCTGTTTCCTCCAGACAAGGGAGAAAAAAAGTCACGCTCATTTTATTTGAATAATAGCTGCGTGCTAAACATTAACAAGACAATAAGAACGATTTAAAGGCAAATATAAATCCTGTCAAATATTCCTGACTATAAGAAACAGTATGAACAGATGCAGTTGAAAAGAGAGTTTGTTCTCTGAGCCTGAAACGAACACAAAGCACCGACTCTCTGATCTCTGGGACATGACATCACTTCCTGTCACGTTCATTTAAACACGTTGAATTAAAGAACCTGAAGAATTTGCGAGAGCTCGATCATCAGTGAAACATGTGGGCAGCAGAGTTCATCAGTCAGTATCAGACACAGGAGTGATTTCTGCTTCACTGACTTTCTGCCAATGTAATTCTTCTTCTCCTCTGAGAAGATGATGTGTTGGATAAATCATTTGTTTTTGGATGTTCCCTCCTTTTTTAAAGAATCCAAAGAAAACTTCTCAGGATTCTCTGGATCTTTTCATGTCAGGAGTTTTTGATCCTACGCACCTGTCACCACGACGTGAAACTACGACCTGAGGCTGAAGCCTGTTTCACACCAACACACTTTATTTTTGAACATATGCAATTACAACAAAGATCTAAAAACAAAGCCGCTCTATATTTTCTCACGGTGACACATCAAACACTGACTTTAAATAACCTCTGGTTCTCTGCTGTAGGTGGATGTAAAGATGAGCTGAACAGCACCTTGTGATTTTTACTGACGTACTCTCAGACGTCCAGTCAGCTGAGCAGACACAGCTGTCTCCTCCTGACCTGTGAGAGCCTGGTGCCGCGACCCTGTTAGATGCTGTTTTAGTTAAACTGAGAGCGAGGCTCAGCTATCAGGCTCCCTGCACTGACAGCACCAGTTATTACCCCGGGTATCTGCTGCCATGGCTCTGTTTTTAGAAAGCCTCCGGAGGCCCTGACCTCAGTCTCTAACCCCGTCTCTATTTCCTTGCCTGTGGCGAAGGGACCCAGAGCTTAATGTTATCTCACAAACAGGAGTCCCCCCCCCTCCTCTCTATGACCTGCTCATATCTCTGTTTGCCTCTCTAACACACACTGAACAGGACCAGCAGCAGACCCCACTGGCATCGTTTTATCTCGACTGCAGCCTTCAAAGGCACCGTGAGCATAATGTTATCCTGACAGCAGAGCGGCGGCTCGTCACTGCCCCCGGCTGAGTAAACTCTCCTCGCTGAACAAACACAACCACCTGTAACTTCAGGTGGGTCCACTGTGGAGCTCAGTTTGCTTCCCCCGCTCTCTCCCACGTCCTGAGCAGAAACTGTGGCTCTGCTCAGGACGTCCGACTGAACCCGACCTTCAGCTGTTCCCGGTTCCTTTCTGTTAAACTCCTCCTGCTGCTGTCTGTGCAGGTTCTCAGTGATCCAGGTCACAGTGGTCTTCAGGGCCAGAGCTGAAGGCAGCTGGACTTCTTTTAGTTAGAAAGACTTCCTCAGTTCTGGGTAAGGAGCCTCAGGTGTTCCAGGTCCCACCCTGTTGATCTTCACTCTCCTCCAGCAGAGGAACCAGGCTGAATGTAGAACCAACACCTTCCAGGTTCTCTCAGGCTCATGTGGCGAAGCTCCAGGTTACAGGTCGTTAAGTCTCCGTAATGGAAACGAGCTAAACGAGCTCCAGCCCCAAAACACCAAAGAGACTCCTGATTGCAGCTGTGTCTTTTGCTGATCTGCTCCCGAGTGATTTACAACTAATTTCAGCAAATGATCATTTGTATTAGAGGCTAAATTGAAACCAGCTGGTTTAGAGTCTTCGTTGTTAGAGAATTACTGTGCAAACGAGCAAATCTAACAAATTACAGAACAGGATTCAACGAGGGGAGCGTGAAACAGAATATTTTAATATCAGTCCAGAGAGGCTCATAATGCTCCTCTGTGTTCAGGGGACAGTGTGAGTATACAGTACAGTAGGTAATCTGAGGTGAAATCATCCATGTCATTCCTAAAGCAGAACAAACCAGATTCATTCAGTTCTCTGTGACCATCTCTGATAAGTAGGTTAATAACACAAATAGTTGCCCCAGTTGTTGCAGTGAAATGTTGTTTGGGACATTAGTTAAAAAAGCAGGTCACCCTGAAGAACCTGCAGGCTTTCACCCTGCTGTGCATCATCCCCTCTCTCCATTTATAACACACTGTCACAACACACATCATTAGTCTGTAGCTCACACATTAACACAACTGTCACACATAACAGCAGTCAGAGCCACGTGGTGAAGAAAAATCCCTTCACTGAACGTCTGTGGTCGCTGACCCTGAGGTCACGGGTCGGGACGTCTCATTGGACCTGCTCAGTAACAAACCACAGGTGTTCTGGGTAAAACTGTAGAGTGGAGCAGAGCAAAGGGAAATGAGAACTACAGAGACCATCATCCTTTGCGCTCCGCTCCCTCCCCTGGTGCTGCAGGCGAGGGACAAGAGAGCAGGACAGAGACGAAGCCTCTGAAACTGTGGACGCTCCAGAGTGTTTTAGATCTGACGTGTGAGAGACACAGAGCAGACGGAGGTTCGCTACAGCTCAGAGAAAACCACTGACTGCATTAACGAATGCCTCGTTCATTGTTCAATAAACAGATTTGCCTTTTAAAAAAATGTTGCAATAAATATCGTATGGGGAGATTTTGATATTGTTCATCTTTATTTAACAGTCATTTACCAGAGGTTAGAGGAAACAACATTACAGTGCTATGTTTGTTCTGTTTATGGTTTGTCGACCAATCATTTTTATTTTTTCATATTTCAAATCTCTGATAATCGTTAGCAGGGATGTAACAATAATCTCATGATACGATAACGGTAACAAGCCCACGGTACAATATTGTTTCTTTAACAATGAACAGTTGGATAAAAACAAATAATAAATAAGAAGAAATATTTTTTCAAGTTTAACGTTCTCCACACGTCAGATCTAGAAAACACAGGAGCATCCACAGTGTGGAGACTCTTTGGTTCTTGTTATACTGTTAATGGTTAGCAAACATCTGTGTCTGGACCAGTGAGGAATGAATCTAATTTACCACATTAACACACAGTGGTAGTCTGTTTACGTTCCTGTGACAGCGCCCCCTAGCAGCCGTAGTAATTATGACTTCTGTCATAAACCGTTGAATCAGATGGAGAGTGGACAGACCCACTGGTTTACTACACTGAAGCTGACAAACTGTTTATTTAAACTGTTGGATATTCGAGACAGTTCAGCTTGTAAACACAGTCATACTGTACAGAACATCATCACGTTGCTAAATACAGTCACTCTTCTGTTTTCTAATGACTAACAGCAGAATAATCCAGCAACATTAAACCACTGAGTGTGACTAACAGTTGATTGTAAAGTAGCCACTGAGCAAACCTCCTCTAAACAAACCAAACGTCAGCCTAATGCTGCAGCATGTGGCAGCTTTATTACAGCAATAAGAGCTGATGGACTGTTGTTCACTGACATTACAGACGTGATGCTGATGCTGAGCCACAGACTCACATTAAACATAAAACACCTCTGCTCACCATGTCAGGCTGGAACAGCACCAGGACTGTTTTCAAGGTGGGACACATCCATCCTGTCATCCTGTTCAGGGTCACAGAGGGCCGCAGCCTATCCCAGCATGCACTGGGAGAGGTCTGATTCACACCTACAGAGTCACCCTGAAATACATGCCTCTGTACCGAGGGAGGAAACCTGACTCCACTCTGAGAGGTCACAACCAGACAGCTCCAGCTGCAAACATCTGCATCTCTATATCTGCATTTAGATCGATCCAGGAAGTTATTACAAGCTGTGTCTACTACCACAGCTGTTTCCCTCTGTGATGTAACTGCATGTTCACAGAATAAAAGCAGTGACAACGATTCAAACACACACCTAAATAATAAACCAATAAAGCATGAAATGGAGATCGGAACTATGATGAATGATGGGAGGAGGCTCAGAAGAATGAAGTGTCTGATTTTAAAAAACAGTGATAAAAGCTCATTACTGTTGTGTTGTTACTGCTGTATGTTACTGTGCACCTGCACCTGTAAAAGGCTGTTACAGGTGCAGGTGATAATGACGCTGACGTCGTGTATGACACAGGTCTGCTGCAGTTCGTTCTCCTCCTGGTCGGACATGACCGGAGGAAACAGGAGATGAAATCCATCTAACCTCCTCTCAGACACAGACACAACCATCACCTCTGTGTGACAGCGCTCTGGTTAAATGATGCAGTGATCCTCAGAGGTTTCGGGCAGATGCCCCTCTCTCAGTGTGCTGTGTGTGACTGGAGGCAGTAAACTGTCCTGCTGATGATTTCTGTTTATCTGTTTTTGAGGATTCACCGGCTGAGACTGGAGCTGAGCGCGTTGATTCATTATCATCTCCGCACAGATATGATGAGGGCAGAGATTTGAACCTTGCTGCCAGGAGGCGACAGTGTTTCCCACTGACACACTGAGCTGCCACACAGCTCTCCATGTTTTATTCATGTCTCGGAGTGAACGCTGAGAACTCACACACCTCAAAGTTTCAGCTCACCGTGCAGTTAAGTGTAAGTCAGATAATTACAGCAAATATTTACCAGGTCGTTAGTAAAGAGGTGACTGAACTGACAATAGCACTGACCGAGCGACGAGCCGCCACCTCTCTGAAATCCTCCTCCTTTCAAATATTCAGTGTTTTCCTCAGAGACTCTGCAGCCCAATAAATTATGGCTGAATTACTGAACAGGCTGAGGGATGGACGGGGCCACAGGGGCCCTCCACAGTGTGAACTAAATACTGAAGTTCAGACACAAAGAGGCTGAAAGCAGCAAAGAGACACTGAACAAACACAAAGAGTAGGAGAAGTGTGTGTCTGTAAGTGTCTGTCCAGAGGACTGGCTGATAAAATGATCTCCACCTGGGATCGTGATAAAATTTACAATGATTAAGATGATAAGCTCATTTTTATTCATTTTTCAGATAACAGCTGACAGCTATCAGCTAACAGGGCTAACAGCTAACAGGGCTGACAGCTAACAACTAACAGCTAACAGGGCTGACAGCTGACAACTAACAGGGCTAACAGCTAACAGCTAACAGCTAACAGGGCTGACAGCTGACAACTAACAGCTAACAGGGCTGACAGCTAACAGCTAACAGCTAACAGCTAACAGCTAACAGCTAACAGCTGACAGCTAACAGGGCTAACAGCTAACAACTGAACAGCTAACAGGGCTGACAGCTAACAGCTAACAGGGCTGACAGCTGACAGCTAACAGCGCTAACAGCTAACAGGGCTAAACTTCTTTGGGCTTCAGTCATTATCAGGAAACTCTTCAAACACAGATGATAGATTGTGATAAATATTGATATTGATCAATATGGGGGGAAATCTGTCCATGTATAAAATAATAAACCACCACCCAATAATGATCATTCCTTTGTGCTGATTTAACACACACAGCCTGACCTCCTCTGTGTTAAATATCTGGTCAGAGTTTTCTCTGTCTGAGTCATTAGCACAGTTTGATGGAATAAAGTTGTGTTGTGTTGTGTTGTGTTGTGTCTCCGTTCCTGCTGCTCTGAGGCCACAGAGGGAGTCAATCATGAAACAGCACAGAAGGCGTGCACATTATGTAACTGAAGCTTTAGTTCTTTGGGGGGTGGAGGGGTGGAGGGGAGGTGACGGATGATCCCAGCCTCTCTGTGGTTTGAATTCTAATGTGTGAAGGGAGGGAAGTCACAGCACAGAGAGGAGAACAAAGAGTTACAGGGAAATGGAAACTGTGACGATAATGAGACTGAAAATAGATTTCTGAAGGTATATGATTGGTTGAAAAGTTCATATCTTTAAATATCAATTAGATAAGTATCATTAATCAGAGCAGGAAATAAAAGAGGAGGGTGAAAAGGCAAGAGAAAAGAAAAATAACTGAGACAAGATAATAAGTTCTTTTGTGGCTTCAATCAATACTGTTAATAGAACAGGTTCATTAGTGTTCAGGGTCTGTTCACACTATCATATTGGGGGCACTAATTGCTATGCATTATTGATTGTGGACCAGGCAGACTTATGCGTTTCTGTTTACCACTGCAAATGCAGCTACACTTTCCCAACAACCTCCACCAAAGAAGACCGAGAGTCAATATGGACTGATAGTGTTCAGAATCAAACCCCCTTTTTGTTTTTTGCAGCAGTAGCTTTGTTTCCAGCTAGCTGAGAAATGAAATGAAGTCTTTCAATGACTCTGCTCTATAGAACTGTTACTGAACCTGTCCTTCAGTACGGATGCCGTGGTCTGGGAACCTGAACCTGGCCCATGAGAACAGGCTTAGTTGATTTGCTGGGCTAAATCAAACTCAGCTCTCTGATCTTTACGACCAGCAGGTCATAATGAAGACCCACACCATACTGGACTGTACTGACTGTCTCCTGCAGAGGGAGTCTGAGCTCTACCTTCAGCTAGAGATACAGAGTTCAGACTCACAGGACTCAAAGACTCAAAGACTGGAATGGATTGAATGTGTGGGATAATTGATTCTGAAAGGTTCTGATCGAAGTTCTAAAGATTCTGTTTCTGTCTCAAACAGTCGACACAGTCAACAAAACAAATTCCAGTTGCATTTTTTTTCAATTAAATTCTTGAATCAGCCTTGATTCTGTTCTGACCCAACACCTGAAACTGTCAACACAAACCTACCTGTGCACTTCCGGCTGCTCTCGTCCTTCTTGGAGGAGCTCATCAGTTTGCAGTTGAAGTTCTCCTCCCAGTACTCAGCGAACCACACGTTCCTCCTGTTGTTCTCCAGAGTCCGTGAAGTGAAGTACGCATCGAACCCTGAAAGACAACAAACAGGGGGGTCAACAAAACAGAGGGAGGTCTGTTCATTCAGCTTTAACACTCACAGAGCTGAAGAAGACAGCAGCGCTCATGTGTGAACAATCACAACAAACACGTGTTTCCTGATGTTTCCTGGTGTACGAGTGTCTCTCTGCTCGACTGCTCTGCACTTAACTCACTGCTTTAATGTAATAATATATCTAAAGTGCTCTCAGAGACAAGTTCACCTCTTCAGCAGGGACATTAATCTGCTGCTGTTGGCATCGAGGCAAACAACGTAAATAAACTAATGTATAAATCAGCAGATAAATGACAGAGGTGAGTGTGAGGGCAACGTACAGCGGATCCTGATCCTGACAGAAATCATCTCAGGTTCAAAAATGTCCTGTTGGCTCCATGTGTTTGCTAAAAAAACTCCCTCCTGCCAGTTAACACAGCTCAAAACGTTGCCTTGTGCATCACTGCCCAAAAATATGCCTAAAAAAAAACCCTTTGCATATGGTAATAAAATTCTTGGCAAGAAAAGAAAATTCCAAAGGGATGAACAGAAGCGGAGCTGTGGATCATCAGAAACAGCTCTAAACATATAACCTCTGCACAAATCACAAAGGGCTCAGAGATGTGGAAGGTGGTGTGTAGGTTTCTAATCACATTAAGAGATTATCATTAACTAGGCAGATAAACAGACTTCAAAACAAGAAGCAGGTCAAAGGCAAAAGAAAAACCTAAAACACAAATACAGTTATAAAATCATTACATCACTGATGTAAAAATACTGATTCCTTTAAATACTTCTCTGATTTTCCTCTGACCTCATTAAAACCTCATTTACAGAAACGTACTGAAGCTTTACTTTAGTCACAAACTGGGCTGTGATGAATGTGGTGAACTGAAACATAAATCATTTTTATCACAGCAAATAAGGAGATGAATGTGTTTTAAATGTTATGTAGGATTTCTGAACATGAACATACAGACCGTATATTCCTTACTGTCTGTTAAAGCAATGCGCTGTCCAACATAGTACAGGCACTGATGTTACAGGTTTCCACATGAAATCCACATGAATATTCAGTGATATGGGAAACACCATGTAACCCAGTGAGAACTCCTCTGATGTTTGAAGCCTAAATCCAACCTCCTAGAAGTAAGAGGCTAATGTTAGGCTATAAACCAACTACACCACGGTCACATGACGTCAACGTCTCCACCACTAAGCTTCCAACTGGTCATTTCATTTAGCTCTGAGCTCTTCTACAAAAGCCTTTCTTCTTAGAAAGTTAGTGAGAGTTTGAAAGAGCGTGAGTAGAAACACAACGAGGCTGTAAAGGTGGACTGGTGAGTAGATGGGTTTTCATGTTAACGTCCCCGACAACCTCTGTAGTCTCATTTAGACACTCGTTAGCAACCGCCTTTTTTAAGACACGTAAAAGCTTCAAACATCAGGAGTGGGGGATTTACTGACCCATTTTATGTTGGAGAATAAAACCTGAAAATGTCTTGAGCTTGTGTTAAAAGCCACAGACCTTATTTCAGACATTTAACCAGAAACACACTGACAACAGGAAGAGCTAACATGCTAACATGCTAACTGACTTCCTGGTTTTAGGATCAGTGCTGCAGGACTCTGTTGAGACACCTATAGGCCTCATTGCATTTTTAGGCCCACTGATGAAGACTTTACAGTGAAACAGACTCTGAGTCTGCTCTGCTCTGTGATGTACATTTTAAAACTCAATTCTTATCAAATCGCTGCAGAATGAAAAATGGATCAGATTTTTTTACAGTCTGAATTCATTTATTTCTTTGTTGACAGCTTTGTCTCCTCCACTCCATCTCTCACATCTTCACAATAGTCAGTACAGGAAATTGAGTCATAAGGAGAGGAGTCCTTTATCTTAAGAACTGCACTTCATCATCTCCCTCCTCTCTCTGTGAGGATTGTCTGCAGACTGACAGACGAGCCTCCACCCTCTCCGTCACTGATACTGCTCTGATGTCCTTGACACCTTGTGACGCATACATTTTAATAATTTGTGACGGGCTGAAATTAGGATCGTGACCTCTATAAGTTTCTTTGCATGAAGCTCCAGTCAGCAGAGTGGGAGACGATGGGGGTGAGGGAGGGAGGCGGTGGTGAAGGAGGTTAAAGGCAGACATAAAAGAGCCAGGAGAAAAATAGAACTGACGACAAGAGAATAAAAGTTGAAAAGACTCCATTACAGTGAGAGATGTAATTCATAATTCACTGGGTGATGTGATCTGGCTGTGAGACAGGGCTGATAGCCTCCTGCTCGCTCTGACTCCAGGAGGAGAGATACGGAGCTGCTGCTGCAGCCTGAAGACGTCGGCCTCCTCCTCCTGCACATATTTCATCAGTCTCAGCCAGTTTCCTGTGCATAACAAACAGGGAGCCTCTGCAACACTGTACAGCAGCAGTTCACAACCTTCTGACCTCTAGTAACCCCTCATTAGCATCGTCAGTCGTCTTCAAAATGATCTGATTCTAACTGGATGTTGTTGAAGACACACCGACTTCTGTTAGCGTCTTTCTGGAGTGGCTCTCTGACTGTCCTCTCTGTCATCTACAACACTGATAAACTCTTCTGACTCAAAGCAGACTGACCCACCCAAAGTATCTGAGTGATCTGATGATCAGAGCAGCTCCAGGTCTCTGAATGTTACAGAGAGCAGCTTCCTTCACAAACAGGAAAAAAAGATTCTCTTTTCCTGAGTCCAGTTCTCCATCGCATCTTTTCCACTGAGGTTAAGGAAGAGTGATTAGGAAGAGAGATGTTTCCCTCTGATTTGCCCTCTGACCTCTGTAAAGTCATGTGACTGTGTGTTGTCATGTCTGAACTGCCTGTGCTAATTATCTGCTTCACATTGTTCAGGACTAATTGCCTGCACTGTACTTGTCCTACTTTCCACACTGCCTCCTCTGAGCTCCTGATCCTGCTTCACGTGTTCGCCTCTTTCCTCATGTTGTGCACTTTATTGTTGTTTTATGGCTGACTGAACATCTGGTCGAGGAACAGCAGCTGAAAATGAGGCTTTTGGCTTCACTTTGTGTTGATTAATGTGAACTGTCCCTAAACAAACACTCAGGTAAAGAAACAATGCTTCCATTAACTACATTTATCCAGCTGAAGAAAGTTATTACTGTTATTACTGCTGTTAAAGACACTGGAAGTGATCATCAGTCAATAATGGCTACAGTTATCGATCAGAAAATATCAAATATCTATAAAGGAAACTAACGACAGCTTAAGTTACAAAACACATCATTTCAGGTCTTTGATATACAACCATTAACATGGAAACACAGTTTTTTGTGTAATTAATTTGTTTCAGTTCAATGCAGCTTTAAACACGTCATCTTCTGCTGCGTCACTAAAAATCACTGGAACAGGATTTTCACCTGGTGTGAGCAGAGCTTCAGTGTAGAAGCTACAACTGTCTCTCAACACTCTGACTGACAGGCAAGAGTGGGCTTTCCAGTCCCAGTCTCTGTGGGCTGCAGAGGGACAGCTGTAGCTGCTAGCGTCTATTTAAAGATTCCTCTTTCTGAGGTGATGAATAATGAATAGAAACAGAAAAACTCTGCTGTTATTTCTCACTTTGATGTTTTCTCATACACACCACAAAGGCTTTAAATAACCTTAAACAGCACGAGGAGACGATGTCATGATTCTCAGTCCTAAATTCACCAGTTCAACAGTTAACACCATCGATATGAATTTCCTCTCCATCAGCTCTGGAAGCAGCTGATTCTCTGCTCACAGCTACACAGAACAAATGAACAGATATTTAACTGTCTGACTGAAGGGCAGATTATTCCTGCAGCACCTCCCCGCAGCCTGCAAGAAAACTAAATTAGAAATGTCCTTGTAATTACTCTTTGGAAAGACGCATTAGTGCAACAGTATGCAGGGCATACATCTGAAAAAGTGGGGATTCAACAATAATTGCAGCTGGATGTAACCTCAAGGGTGAAGACGGTGTTTGATCTTAATTTCTGTGAATCCCTGATGGGACTTAGCCTACTTTATGGAGCACATAATGTCAGTTTGTCTGTGGGGTCCTGAGGAGGAGCTGCAGTGCCACTGAACAGAGTAGCACCCACCCCCACTACTGTTTGACAAACACAAAGAGCTGACAGTTATATTAATGTGCCTGCACTGCTCAGCTTTCCCTGTTGTCTGTGTGAGAACGGCTTCATATCTGTGTGACGACCCCACACAGATTTTTATCCACGCCTTAGACACACACTGCTACTATCCCCTTCAGAGGAAAGAGAAAACACTGCCAACATCCACGAGTCCAACACATTAGATCAGATATGAACTGAAACATATGATCTGGTTCAGTCTGTTTCTGAGGCTCTGCTGTTTTCACTCTGCTGTTTTCCTTGTAACGAGAAAGAGGAGGAAAAGGTTGATTTTTTAAACCAATGAAGAAAAGACGAGAAGAGACTCAGCTGGACCAGGAAACAGGAGTTTCATCGGCCCTGACGTCAGACTGAAGGAGCGGACACTGTCATACGCTGGTGTCACCAGAGACCACAGGTCACTGCTGTTCAGTTCCTGTTTCCTGCCGACAGCAAACCTTTAACCACTGTTACCAAACTGGTCGTTTTTTGTGCACGTTTGCAATTTGTGGAAAGTGTAAATATCAGTAAGAAAGTTGTTCAGTGAATAAACGCTGACGTACACGAAGCGTGAAGAAAGGGAAAACATCAGATCTTCATTAACTAGTCAGCTCATATTCACACAGCAGGAGAGGAGGGAAACAAGACTCCACTCCTGTTTTCATCTGGAACCTTCTCTGGAGGTTCACTTCAGTGTGGAGGAGTGAGAGGTTTAGATGTTGTCCTGCAGTTAGAGACGACAACCTGTGTGTTTTGTGGTTAGAATTTGGAGGAGTCGTTGCCCAGACTCCTGAACACGCTCTGCTCAGGACTGAAACACAACATGGTAAAGGGCAGTTGGCCAGAAGCATGACTGAACATTAATTACTCAGAAACACAACCCAAGTAAAGGCCACTGCCTTTACCTGTGAGTCAGTCCGATTGTTACAATCACTGCCTTCAAGAAATCCTTTCTCTTTTTTCCTGTAAGCGCCCTCAGCTGAAACAGGCTCCTAATAAGCAACACGACTCTGATCCATCCATCATTATTCAGGACACGCGTGTCTCCAAAACACTGCGCCTGTGTTTGTCCAAATGCTGCAGATAATAGAAAAGCTAATTACTGTAAGTAGCTCCACTACAAAAAGCAGTGTTTTGACAGCAGGGTTTAGCAGGCCTGGCTTACAGCAGGATTCAGTCTGTTTCAAAATGTGATGTGAGAGGGAAATGTGAAACTTAGAGACAGAAAAAAACATGCTCTGTACCAGGAGTTCTCAATGAGGACAGCTGAAGGTAGAGACATGGACAAAGACACAGGCTGTGTCTGAAACCACTCACTACAGTCGTCTACATCAGGTCAGGTGGAGGGGACAGGTGCATCTGACCACCCACCAACATGGCTGCAGTCATTCAGTCCAGAATAAAGCTCAGAGGAAACACAGGCTGCAGAGCTTCATTCAGAATCCTTCAGTGTCACAGTGAAACACTGACACCAGGAGCTGATCAGAGTTCAGCTGCTGCTCATGGAGCCCATTTGAAAATACAAACAGACACCGATCGTAGCCGTCAGTGAACCAATGACGTTACACTCCACAGCGTCTTGTTAGGACGAGTTATGTAGAACAGTGTATTTATCACAGCAGGTGATGGAGGTTAGCAGCTTCACCTCATCTCATTCCACTGAGACGTTCACTGACATTTTCTGGGTCAGGGATTTCTGAGACAGGACGATGTAAAGAGTGTCAGACAGTTGTGACATGTTCAGGGTCAGTTCCTGTGTCACTGTTGTTGTTGTTAAAGCAGAGTCCACTCAGTTTGATTTTTAAAGTAATATCACAGTAAACACCAACAGTCTTTTATTTCAATCTGGAAAACAAAGTCCTTGATTTCAGACCCTGAAAACCAGTTGTTAAAAACAAAAGTGAAAATGAACAGAGAGTTTTCTGGAACTGATCATTAACAGCTTCTGAGCTACAACTGAACTTCTCCTGCATCAGACTGTGTTCACATCATGAGGAGACATGAGACCGAGGCTGTCACAGGTGAAGCTGACTGTAACTGGGTGGAGGAGTGGGTCAGGAGCTTTTAACATACTTTTCATCTGCCTCTTTAAACTGCAAAATAGCCGAACTCAAAGGTCGGATCTCCACCGGGGAGGCTGGAACAACACCTGTCGGCTCCCTGTTAGACTGTCTGCACCGGCACCTCCACAGTGAGTCCACATGACACAGCCCTCATCAGGTTACAGGTGACTCCATCATCAAGCCACAGGAATCCCCGTAGACAGACATTAAGACCGCCATCTTACAGGTGAGTACAGGTGATATCTGAGGTGACTCTGTACACCTGCTCTTCTCTCTGCAGAGATCCACATCCACAGATCCACAGGAGAGGAGGAGGAGGAGAGGACAGTAATGACAGCAGTACATCAGCAGACAAAGCCAGGATTACCAGTGTGTGAGATGTGTGAGATGAGGTGTGTGTCTGCAGACAGCAGTGCTGAGTGGAGCTGCACTCTGACCCTGCTGATTGCAGTAACTAATCAGAGAGTTATTTGGCCTCACAGACGTCAGGTAATTGCTGCACATGTCTAATGAAGAAGGCTCCGAGGAGAACCAGGAGGAGTTTCCTCTGCTCTGTCTATTGATCCAACAGCAGAGCTGAGGCCTCACTCTGTCTCACACATACACACACCTCCCTGTAAAACACATCGTCTGCCTTTTAATGACGCCATTAATCTGCATCCCTCTCCAGCTCGTCTTTCACAGCTCTCCCTCTCTTTCACCTTCTCTTCTGTCAGGAGGGCTCTTCATGCTCTTCATGCTCTTCATGCTCTTAATTGGGACACAAACAACACATAATGACTTTAAAGTTTCACCCTTTGATAAGACATTGATGTTTTGACTCTTCATGTCTGCACGGTGATATATTCTCAGCATATTAACGCTCCGTCTGTTGACAGTTTATCAAGACTGGAGGAAACAAACTAAACAGACTAATAAGTTTAAGGTCGACTTTTTAAACCAGCAAACGTTTCTTCTGATGCTGTGGAGGACGTGAAGAGGCTGTTTACAACTGCAGCGAAGTCAGTCAGTTAGTTAACCTGTTCTTATTCTGTTTACATGTTGTCAGACTGTTCCCACTATAAATGACCAGCAGCTGAATTCACTGTGATACAAACAGGAGGATTCTCAGAGCTCTAAAGCTCTTTTTCAGTCATATTTAGAATCCCAGAGCAGCTTTAGTATTGTAGATGCCTGCACTGTGACCTTCTAACATATTATCCTTTTCTTGTCTTCTTTTTACAGCTGTACCTGACAAAGTAAAACTGCTTCTACAAAGCTTCAGACTGGAAAAGGCAGGGTGCAGTTTCACACAGATGAAGAGACCTTGTGAGCTGAGGTCACTCCTGGGCAGCAGCGAGTGTGAGGCGGGAATCCTAGAATAGGTTGTGACATGTGTGCGGTTATCAGTGGCGTGTAGCGACCTGCAGTGTTAGCCTCTCACCTCAGGGCCACAGGGCAGCCTTAAACCATTCCCATGTCATCATAACCACTGTGTGTTTATGTGCATGTGTGTGTCACATCGAATCCCTGCCACAACACAACATGATCGCTGCGTCCTGTGGCTTCCTTCAGGAGCAGCCATCTGGTGCTCAGAGGTCGGTGTCTGAAGCCAACCTGTTTCCATTCGGCCTGTCCAACCTCACGCTCTGCAACCCACAACGGACCTGATGCTTCACTCTAACACTGGCTCTTCAGCAAGGATTTAAACCACAAGAACATCGAGCAGGGTTGTTGTTTCCTTGCTGACGAGGAGTTTGTTTTCTGTGTGTTAAAGTTAGATAAATGTCCATCGTCACACATCAACACTTCTCGCTCCACTGGATGAAAATGGTGGCTCTGCTCTTCATGTCGTCCTCCACTGATGCACCTCTGCTGCCTCCAGTGGTCATTAACTCTGATGTTGTTGTTGAGGTTCAGTCATTTTCATGGACAGAAAACAAAGTCCCACTCACTGTATATTACCCATAATCCCCTTCTCCTCCTGGAGCAGGAAGTGGTGTGGCAGCATCAGCTCTGTCAGACTGTAAAACTGATGCAGATGTGTGTTTCCTCTGATCCCGGTCAGTTTGTCTGTTTGTCTGTCTGTGGACTGATGAATGTCTCTCTGAGATGACTCTAACCCGTCACAGCTTTATCCTCGTCAACAGGTCCTGATGGTTAAAGTAGCTCTAACCCACAGCTCCAGTCTGTTCCACTGACTCCAGGTTTGTTAACTCCAGTTAGCCTTTGTTAATGTCATTGGCTGAGGGCTGAGTGGTTGGGAGTGTTGATGTCTGATTTCATGTTTTAAATTTCTGCCAGCTCCTCCAACATGACCTCCTGTCAGCCTCATCACTGGCTGTGGACGTTCGATCTCAGAAGCTGCAGCGGTGCCAAGTTTCTGATTGAATCACTGAACCTTTTATCGTCTAACACTACACATTATACACTCCCTCAGCCACTCAGCTAACATTAAAGACTGTATAACAGCACTTAGAACAATAGTTTCTTAAAGTGATGTATGTGCAGACGTGCTGGGTGTGAAGAGCATCATAATGAATCCAGAGGAAATCTCTGCTCGTTTAACTCGCTGTGTTGTGTTAACATGGGGTCCTATAGCACAGTGTGTGTGTGTGGGTCTGCAGAGAGCACAGTAACATTACAAGGGAAACACAAAGTGAGCGGGGAAGTGGGTGAACGACAACTCTGATCAAAACAAAGACATACCAGTTAAAGTGGAAACGACCAGGAGCATCTTTAAAGGAAAGATGGTAAAATCCATCTTAACTGGAGACGCTCTTGACTTCAGTCCCTGTAAGAGTCTGAGAGCATTTTCAGAAGCTGCAGGAGGAACCACAAACTGCAGGATCTAGTTAGCTTCTGGCTAAGTCTTCTCTCATGAACGCTGTTGTTCTGTCTTGATGTTTGATGCAAAACAAGTGATAATGTTCTATTTAAAAAATAAAAAACTGAAACTAAACTAACACACAAATGTGTTCAATAACTGAGCTTCTGGTTTCTGTCGTCATTATCCTCCTCTCCCTCTTTTCATCTGACATCTTTATCTGTTCTGGCTCAAACTTTCCTGAGAGGATATTATCCAGGCTCCATATCTGACTAATGAAACACAGAAACATTTCAGGTTTTATGTAAGTTCTAGAGGAACTTTGATAAACCGATCAGAGTTTACTTTCTTAACTGATTCCACCCAGGAACATGAATTAAAAAGCTGTAGACTGATTCCTGCACATTAAGCTCCAAGTCTAAAACACAGCTTAGATATATGATGTGATATACAGCAGCCCACAGATCAGTTAGAGTATTCATGCAAAGTTACATTACTGTACCTGCACAGAGCGCCAGTGTTAGGAAGACTTGAATAATGTTCACTCATTCTTAGGTTCTGCTCTGGGAAACACTTTCAGATTTTAATTCATAGAAATTCTCTTCACCTCCATGATCAATCGGTATCATGAAATAGGATCCTGCTCACTGTCAAGGTGGAAATGTTTCAGCATGAGAAAGCTCTGTCACTGAAAATACCTGAATAATTATCATATAAGAAAAATCTGGAAACTGTGTTTTGCAATTTAAAGGAACGTCTGGAGGTAAGAAAGCACCAAACCTGTTTTCAACATATTTAAATTCCCTCATTTACCATTTTCCATTCTTTTTTTATGGTGGTTGTCTGCACAACAATGATAAGGCACTCTGCTGGAGGGTTCTACTCCAAGTTGTTATTGAGTTGAGAAGAAGAAAAATGCAACAGGAAGCTGATTAATAGAGAAACTGCAGCTTTAAATGGCTAATGTTAGCATTAACAGCTGTTTACTCACCAGTACAGGAGAATCATTCCTGTCTCTAGAGGAAGAAAACAACTGCAATGTTTTGTTTCTAGTTCTATAGCTTCTTTTCTTCTACTGAAGTTAGCATGCTAACCAGCTAGCCACAGCCTGTCTTGTCACTTTCTGATTAGAGTGTTGAAGAGGTGGAGCTGCTCAGATGACATATAACCTCTGATATTATAAACAGCGACAGCTGACCATCACCTGCTCCCGACAGGAAGCCACGTTCAGCTGCAGAGAAAACTTACAAACTGCTCCTTTAACCTGTGCTTTACTCTGATAAATTGTTTCTTCAATCAATCCCATTATCTTAAAGATGCATGTAAACACTGCCTTAGTTTTAGTAGGGTTTCTTATCTTACAGCAGCCTCTCCTTCACTTTATCAGATACTCATCCATAAAAGCCGATGTATTTATCAGTGTATATTTATCTGGTGTATTTCTACCTGATCCACTCTCTCAGCCTGTGTGACGTTAGCAGCTGACTATCAAAGACGAGGTGGTGAGACGAGAGCTGAGCAAAGATCCAAATGCTGCACGGAGGTTTTGTGAAGTGTTTGGGGGAATCTACAAGTGGGTGCATATTTTTGTTCAGACAGTATTTGGTGCTGCAGGGTACGTGATTTATCTCTCAGGGTATGTTAGTGGATACAGAGCACCTGTGAAGTGGTGGGGGAATACACACAGAGGTGCACAAAGTGCAGGTATCACAGCACTTGCCACCACAAACCATGTAGCTGCCGATGTCGCTCCCATCCACAAAGTGTTAGTCAAATGTTTTAAGAGGCTGTAGTGGTGTCTTTAAAATGAAAATATGCCTCACTCAGGGGCATTTTACCACCTTCTCTCATTTTATTTTTGACATAAACACTGTCTCTGAAAGTGGGAGCCTTGACTGAACAGCGTGATCTGTAAAACCTGGGAGATTTCTTTTCTTAGCAAGGTGCTAATGAAAGATCCTGTGGAAACATTTCCACCCACAGCCAATTGAAATGAAAAGCTCGGAGGAGGCGCTACGCTCTGCTCCCGAGGGAGGCCTCTTTCTTCAGGCTCGGCTAAAAGCAGCTATATGAGGAAGGCAAGCTCTGGGTCACAGTTCATTTTAACTGCACAGGAAAATATGTGCTGTGCAAACACGCATCATACGTGTCACGCTGCCCTGCTCCATGTGCGCGCTGGTGAATGTGGTGTTTGCTCGGGGGCAGATAAAGGCTACTGGGTCTGTGTGACCCTGCACTGTGTGAGCTTTTACAGCAGAATTTATTAAAGTTTCAAGACTGTGCCTGAGAGGGAAGACAGGAGAAATCTGGGATTTTCAGCAACAAACGGCTGTTCTCTCGTTTCTGACCTGATCACATGGTGTGTCCACCTGTGTGAGTTCACCTGTGTGAGTTCACCTGTGTGAGTTCACCTGTGGTACAGGATATGTATTAGGGAAACAAACTCATGATCGGAGTGAAATTCTTCTTATCAGTCTGTTCTGAAGGAGGCTTTGTGACGGCTCAAACATTATGTTACTTGGTATTTTCTGTGAGCAGCTTGTATGTTTAATCAAACAGTGAAACAGTGATTTCTAACTACCACCAGTACATGTCCAAACACAGATACACATAACAGATTTGATTTCTCTGCAGCAGCATGGGCGTCCACCTCACCTGGTTTAAAATCCTCTGCTGGACAGAACCGTCCAAAAACCACAAAGACAACAACGAGCCAAACATACAGAAGCCATCGAGGGTCACAGCGAACACTGCAGCCAAGCTCTGACATCTAATGGCCAAAATTAAAACTAACTGCCAAGGGCTCAAGTAACAGCCAAAACTGCTGCTGGGGCTGGAGCCAGTAAACAAGAGACAAAAAAGTCAATTACCAGCCCTTATTTAGCTGTGCCTTGAGTGGGGAAAACAATTGGAAAAAGTCGGTTAATGCCCTTATTTAAGATAAGACTAATCCTTAATTTGAAAAGAAAACAGAGGCTTGTGAGGTGAAAGTGGTTTCACACAGGGCTGGGACAGGAGACACAGACACGCTGAGGCACAAAAACAAGTGAAAATAAGCTTTACCCCGAGGCTCTTCTAAATGAACGCAGCATCGTCTCCTGTGGAAACGGGTCCAAAACAAGGTGTGAAATTCAGATTTTCATGGCGTTGTAGCAAACAATCCACGAGATATGTTGGTGATACACAGTGATCAGTGCTGTCACACTCGCTGGAGACCCTTTACACACACAGGCCTGTTTTATATGTGTTATATCTACACATCATGGCCAACTGTAACTGTCTCATCAGTGGAAGAGAGAAAAGGTCGACACTTTCTCAAGCTACCCAGAGGAGAGTGCAGAGGAGGGAGGAGCGGGGGACATTTTCAGGACAGGGGTGCGGGGTAAAGACAGAGGTTAGGGTTGACTGAGCGCGCCCAACAAGTGACAACGAAGGAAATTAGTAAAGAAAGAAAAAGACAAGCAGAGCGAGACGAAGACAAACACTGTGGTGTGAAGTAGGAGAAAGGGTGTTTAGCGTGATCAGCGTCAGCGTCTCCTCCTCACGTCTCTTTGCCGTTTGTCAGATCAGCGTTGGGTCTCACACCACGGCCTAAAGAATCCACTGTGACAGGCTGTAACAGTCCCACTGAACGAACCAAGCACTCCAGGAAACAGCAACACACACATCCACACACTGCAGCTACACACAGGCCTGCGACTGAGATGAACATCCACGGTCTGAAGTCCAGGACAACATATTACCTTTAACATTCATCTATTATTATCTGACAACTTACAGACTAAACTATCAACAAAATAAGATGATAAACATCGTTTACTGACGTCTGTAGCACACATCAGATGCTCCATCCAGACAGAAGCAGCCGCCACTGAGGCAGAGATGATCCAGGACCAGGTGTGATAAAAACCGCTGCTTTACTTTACAGCTAATCTGCATCAAGACACGTCTCCTCTATAGGAAACAACAGGTAGATCACATGCTGCTGACTGCAGTGCTTTAAGAAGCCCTTCACTAAACGCACCATGTTCAGCAGGTCACCACTGTCAGGCCCAGTCAGACAGCAGACAGAGCCCTGAAAACACCATCGGGATCAGTCGACACAAACTTCTTTCATCGTAGCTTTACAGATATTAATAGTTATTATTTATCCCAAGTGACAAAGCAAAACTTGAGCTGTGGTGTTGATGTGTAAAAAGCTGCTGAACTGACTGTCCAGGTATCACAGCCTCTCCACTTCAGAACAGATAAACAGTGAGAGAAGCTGAGGCAGTGAAGCACGATAAATCATCTCTAATTATAAAGGTAACATGTCGCCCTGTCACACTGAGCACATCACTGTTTGGAGGAAACATCAGTATCATATCATATTGTTCTTTAAAATGGAGGAGATCACTGCTGCTGTATGTTGCTGCTTTCTGAGCAATCCAAAAATAAAGTGTTGTGGTATCAGAGCGAGCAGACGGTGGGACACCTGGCGACTGCTCCACGTACACTCGGCACATTTTAAAGAAGGCAATATAAAAACAGAGAAATAGAAAGCCTCTGTCTGAAGTCTACAGGCGTGAAAAGTTTCCTACCTTTCATACATAATCTAAAGCCTGTGTGTGTTCTCTGTGAGACTGAGAGCTCCCAGTCATTTCCTGTCTGCGTGTGCAGGAGGACATCCATCTCAGCCGATACGGATACGGATCATGTTTTAAACATGGAGGCAGATTAAAATCCACATCCTCCTATCAGCCGCGTACACATGGCTACGCTGAGCCCAGCAGCTCGGAGTTTCAAACAAAGAGGATGGAGAGGAGTGGGTGGAGGAGGGGGGAGGGCGTGTAGGCAGCCATCTCTCCTCACAGAGCTCTCTGTGGCTGGTTTCCTCTCCGACTCTACTCAGACTTCACTTACTGTGTTTTACATGTGTGGGACACTGAGGCTTTAGTTAGAGGAAAACTTTGTCTCCTCTTCTTCACATTGATCCCACTCTCCTGCTGGTTAGCTTAGCTTAGCATAAAGACTGGAAACAAGGGGGAACTGCTAGCCTGGTTCTGTCCAAAGGAAACTAAATCCACCTGAACTTACAAAAAACATTTTGCTGTTTTGTGTTACTGAAACACCCTAACGATGGCAGGTGTATTGGACTTCGGTTACCATGGTTACAATAATGAATGCGACGCAGTTACATTGATGGAACATGATGGATAAAATAAACAACAGACTGTTTTATACTGCGTCACCTGACTTCCTCCTTCGCTCCTGTCATTATTACTACGGCCACTAGAGGTCGTCTAACAGTAAAACCTAACTAGGAGTCATAATGAGCTGCTGCACAGACGACCTGTGGAGGACAGTCTCACTGTAGCTGATAAATACCTGAAGCAATTAATCAACTGATTGACAGAAAAAATCTCAGCAGTTTTTTAATGATAAATTAATAATTTACGTCATTTATCGAGAGAAAAACCACCAGACGTTTCCTGCCTCTGTGTTCTGAGATGTGAGAATTTGCTTCTTTCCCTGTAAACAAAACACTTAACTTTGCCAACTTTCACTGTGTCACTGGTGTTTTTAGACCCAATGATGAAGTGATTAATCAATACTGAAAAGAATCACTGGCTGCAGCCTCTCTGTGAGATGGAGTGAGCGTCTGCCTTGCTTCATCACTGAATATGAGTCGAGTCTGATCAGTTTCAGCCGGTGAAAAGCAGAAAACTGTGTGTTTCTGAGGAGCTCAGCAGCAGCTTCACGGCCTCTGCAGATGCACTGTTTCCACTTAATGCAGATATATGAATCCTGCTTTATAGTTAAGTAATAATATGTCCAACTTGGTGTGTTTATGTAACTGCTGTGAAAGTTTAGAACATGCTGTTGTATAATCAGGTGCTGACTGGTTTCCTCGGTTGTATACAGTCCATTGGTTCAGCAGTTTCTCAGAAGTCTGACATTAAATGCCTGAGATTTGTGGATTAGAGGGTGTAATTGACTCTGGGAAGTGGATCCATCTCAGCAGGAGGCCTCAGACTCAGCAGGCGTCCTCTGCCACAGGAGGGAAACTTTCCTCAGCCTGCAGCCATCTTTCTGACTCATTTTCATTCCTTCTCCACCTCTCCCTCTTGTTCTTTCTGTTTCTTTGGTCCCTCATCAATTCTGTCTCTCCTTTGTTCTCCCCATGTTTTCCCCTCACACTTTCCGTCCCTCTCTCACTCCCTCTCTCGCTCCTCTCTCGGGTTCGGTCTCTGCAATTAACAGCTCCCGTACCAGAGCTGTGTTCAGACAGGCGGCTCTAATTTGCATTTACACGACAAACACAAGTTGGATTTATTTTCTGAGGTCTGAGAGGATGATAAAAAGAAATGTGACCTTTTCAGTTCAGATCAAACGCACAAACCTCACAGGAGATTTGAAATGAGGTTTTGATTTATTTAGAACCACAGAGCAGCTTTTTCTGCATGTGTGTGTATGTACATGTACAGAGAAGGGGATCATAGGTTCATGAAAACCACTGAACTGCTCGGACTCAGAGCAACGACGGAGTTAATGACGACTGGAGGCTGCAGGGGGTGCTGCTGCCCAGTAAAAGTTACAGCTTGTTGCTTTAAGGTTTGATTTTCAAAGAGGGCAGCTGCCCCAAGGCCCCCAAACTCCACGAACCCCAACATAATGAGGCCTTCACGTGCCTCAACAGAACACTTTCTGTTGTACATCAGCCAGTAGCTTTTAGCCGTGGAGTTCATGTTGGCTCCAGTTTCACATCGTGTCTCTAACATGTCTCCTATTCATGAACCTACTCAGTGTTGAATCAGATCAGCTCACAGTGTGGAGCTACAGGCTCAGAGAGCAGTTAATAAGGAGCCTGCAGCAGGTTAATCTGACCATGACTCTCATCATAAAGCTGAGTGTCTCCGTCTCCTACAGTGCACCCTCTGATGGAACGCCTCTGTTGCCCTCATACCTGAGTTACCCAGACTGCCCGTCACGCCCCAGTATTCTCTCTACTATCTTTATGCCCAGAAAACCTCCATTTCCATAAATCATTTGTCAGAAAAAGAGGGAACAAAGAGCACACTGACGGGGACAGTGGTTATTAGTGCACCAGCGACGGCCGCTGTACTCATATCCAAGGTTACGCACTCACACTGAACTCCTCTAGTTTGCATCTAGTTCCACTGACAGAGCTTGTGCGTCTGAACGCCACTGAAATATGTTTTCGAGGAGAAGAAAAGGTCAGAAAGTGATGTAAGAGAAAAACACTGGCAGTGCTGTTAGAGGCTTTCATACGTCTGCAGGAGGATTCTGACTCCAGATCTGCTGCTTCACATTCAGCCTCTGTTCACTGCATCAAGAAAAGTACACAGAACAAAGATTCAGGTTTTACGTGGAGTCAGAATCTTCATGTTAACACAGCTGATGTATGTTTAGATCCTCGTCAGCGTCTTTGTCTCTGTGGTTATGAACCAGCTGCATCTTAATCCAAACACTGTCATCAGCATGAAGGAGGAGGTCCGTTCAGTTTCCTCTGATCAGCATCTTTACTGTGTAGCAGGCAGAGGAACAACTGACACTGGTATTTTTACACTTGTCAGGGTTTTACAGATATTTTAACTTTTAAACTTAGAAACGGGTAACACCTGGATCTGACACAATTCAACAACAAAGAAAGAGGCACACAGAGAGGCCTGTACGACGAAGGCAGTTTAACCTGCTCTGGTTTAACTCAGGTTATCAGACCCTGACTGCCTCCTTCTGTGTTAAACGGTACGACGGGGGCTCAGATGTCCGTAAGCTGAGTCGCTTTGAGACTTGTCACATGTTCTCTGGATTCTGTGGCTGTGTTTCAGACGTGACTGATGAGTCATTATTATGTCCCTCGCTTTAAACGCTCTTTAAACATCAACATTATCATCATTATTAATGTTCACCACTTCATCATCAGTGTCCAGCTTTAGTCCAACCTGCTCACACCGGGTCAGATAACCCACCCTCACTGAATCAGACGGAGCACAGGTCAGACCAGGCTGGAGGGAGCACTGTTCTCTCTGCTTGATCATGTGAAGTTTAATAAAGTCTTTAGACTCTGACATACTGAAGCAGTGCTGATGCTGGCTCTCTGGCAGAATGATGATCTGATATATAATGATCATCAAAAGAGTCCTGTGTGATTCTGTGTCACAGGAAACCCAGAAAGTGAAAAGAGTGAGTGTTCTCACTGATGACTGACTTTTTCAATAGTTCTGCTCAGTCAGGGAACAGGACAAGAGAACGAGCAGATTCAGACATATTCACTCAGGTGACAGAGGAACTATTAAAGCTCTGAATCACAGTTTTCTGGCTGAACTCACCGCTGATGGTGGCTCTCTTGGGCAGTATGGTGACGGCTCCTACAGCAGCGTCCTCCAGCTGGTGGATGGGGCTGTTCTTGGCTCCCCAGCTGTCGGAGCCAATCCACAGGAAGTGACCGACCTGGTCAGCTCGCTTACTGGCGTTCAGGATCCCCCTGTGTTCACACAGACACCATCACTGAGTCACAAGCTCGTTCTGACCTAAAACAGGACTGGCTCTACCCAGTACCAGTTTGTTCTGCTGTTCTGTCAGCTGTGAACACAACAGCTCAGATTCTACATTAACACTGACACACATGGACTGTTACTCACAATACAAAACTGCAAAGATTTATTTCTACACATATTGTCTGAGATATCTGAAATAATAACGACATGCTTTCAAATAAAAAAATAAGAAATAACAGATGGTTCTGTGGAGTTAAAAACGAGGAGGAGTCAGCATGAACAAACAAACATCAAACATCTAATTCTCCCTTTTGGTTTCAGATTCGTTTTTAAAAGAGAAAAGAAGACGAGAGGTTTACAGAGCTAACTCTCTAACTACATGTGACCTGAAATCTAAATCTTACCTGATGTCCTCATCAGAAGCAAACAGGATGACAGCTCTGGCGTAGCGAGTGTCCAGCAGCAGACGGATGATTTTATCAAAGTCAGCCGGTTTGTGGTCGTGAGGGATCTTCAGTGACTGAGCTATACAGATCCCACCTGAGGAGACACACACACAGAGCAGCATTAACAAACTGTCATTTAGACTGTTTCCTGTTAAAATACGATTCTGAGGGGAAGAGTCTTGTTTATTGATTTTTTCTGTCAATGACTTGAACCATTAAGAAAAACCCGTAAAAGGTTTTTTTTTCCCAAGAGTTTGTCCAAACGGCTGAAAGGAGCAGAAAAAGTTACAGAAACTGAAGAAACCAAGACGAAGGAAAAAAGCAGCAGCAGCTTTTAATGGAGCAGCAGAAGAAAGCGCTCTGCTCCTCTCTCTCTGCTGCCTGACATTTCATGAAACCACCTACATCTCTACTCACAGAGTCTTAAAAGTATGAGGAAAAAGACTGTAAGAGCTGCAGGCTGAGACGTTGCTAGTTTCAATAAATGTCACTCAACTGCACAAAAAAAGTCTGCAGCTATTTTTTGTTCCTCCAGCGTTTCTTTGCTCAGCGTGCCCCCTTCACCAGCTCTCAGCCGGGGGCACAGTCACTTTATCTTACTGATCCACAAGTGACGGGTTAAAATAGTGAACCTGAACTTTTTGTTGATGAATTCATTGTTTGTGGCAGTAGATGCATGATGAATACAGACCTGTAGATGAACCTGTGTTTAACTCTGTGATGAATGAAAATGATTTCACTTTTTAATCTGACCCAGAAATCCTGCAGAGGCCTTCACAGTCCACCATATATTCCTCGAAACAAATACATCAGCCGTCTCGTCTTCTCCTCTCTACACTGTTTTCAGCTGCTGCAACAACAAACTGACAACAGAGGTTACAACCCACAATCCTCTGCTTCATGAAATCTCCATCTCCAACTACAAATCTCCATTAAAATGTTCCAGTCGACCAGGTGATGAGGCCGATGATGTCGAGCCTCCACCCCGCTGATCTCTGACGTTTCTGACCCACAATCCTCTCTGACTGCATCATTTCATTAAATGATGTATTTCCTCTGATTACAGTTGTGGTCACTTATAATCATGAGTGAGTAATGCAGCCTGGTTTATCTCCTCCAACTGTCACACTCAGCATTTCATGGCAATGAACCCACAGTGTCATTACTGTCAGAGCTGAGCTGCTGCTGACTGAGGATAGAAACAGGACACAGCTGCACTCAGGACCATGAGAGGAGGTCCTGTCCTGTAAGAGCCCTTCTGTAAATCGGTGTTCGGACCCGTTCACAGACTCCACCAGTGACATCTGGCTGCTGCAGGATCTGATGAGACGTCACGTGAGTCGGTCTTAAGAGTCTGCGGTGGCAGACAGCAGAGGTCTGCAGTCTGGATCCAGAACAAGCACCTGCTGTACACTGCTTTACTGTGTACTGCAGTACATGTACTGTACTGTAGTACTGCTGCACGACCCTGCTCTTAGCACTAGTCTGTTCACAGCAGCTGCAGCACCATGAACCTACTGTGACTCAGGACCGTCCTGCACGCACGTTATCACTAACCTAAACCAAAGACTTTCTGCTGCCTCAACCTGGACTCAGGAGGTGAGCTACACAGTCCAGTACCAATGTCCTGAACCTCATACAGGGACCTCAGCACCCACAAACCCCCTGAGAGCTGGTCTGAGCAGGACCGGGGGTGTCTGTGGTTTCTATCCTGCCTGTACTGTACATTACGTACTCTCCTCTGTCTGTGTCACCACAGAGCAGCTGTTAGCATGTGGATCTTTTGAATCATGAGTGGCTGCACATCCACACACAGCCTCGCTCATATCTACAAACTCTGCAGCCCCATGAATAAAACATTAAGCCCCCACTTAGCCCCAGAGAGAAAAGTCCCTGGCACCACCCGTGGCTGCAATATCAGAGTCCTTCATGTCTCAGCGTGGTACACGTCCACGTGACCAATCAAACTCACAAAGTGAAGTTGTCTGAGAGGAGCAGGTTTGTTTCACTAACCTCTTCACCTCAGCTCCACCATTTCAGCATCTGTAATGTCGACTGTATGTCCCTGCAGACGCCAATAAACCACCCACTGGGAGCTCAATTCCAGTGTTCAGAGGTTAATACAGTCTTCACAGGGAGCCCATGTTTTTATCGCACTCACTAAACTCAGCAATGTGAAACAAACACAACATGTGACTCAGGGTTTATCTCCTCCTTTCAGGTCACTTCATCCCTCTCTTTAATGTTCCTTCTCTCTGTCCGTTTTCCTTCTTTAATGTGGTTTCATTCTGTCTGTTTCATCTTACTTCTTTCTCAGATGTAAAATGTACCAGTGTTGTGCCAACATGACTCCGTCCTCTGATTGGTAATCCACAGAGTTCAGCTTCTGAGTGCGACGTGAAGTCTTTTCTCTCATCGCTGGAGATGAACTGAGCTTCCTTTATTTTCCCAGAGACAATAAGAGGAAAGAAAAGCTCCTTGTTGGGATGTTTGTTTATTAAAAGCTGAATGTTTTCTGGTTCAGCACACGAGGAACAGGAGGGATTTTCACTGGCCTGTCAGAAACGAGTCTGGATGATGGTGTTAATCTGACAGGCTGTCGATACAGGGAGGAGCAGCGATATCAGCACGTCTATCTGACGCCTGAGGAATAAATACACTGATCAATGTTCTGATTAGATGTAAAGACCAAACCTGGTCTGAACTCACGTGACTGTAAGCGTCCCTGCTGGAGGCAGCAGCAGCATAATGACTGAACACTTCCTGTCAGTGTCTGTTAGAGCAGCTGGGAAAAGCTCATCATCTCCTGTTCCTCAAAGACGATCATCGACTTTTCTCAGAACAAGGCTCTTTACCTCCTGCTCCTGCTGCTTTAGCCTCAGAAACAACAGGTGAGGAGACTGTGGAACCAAATACCATCACACACACGAGGATTTGACATTTCTTTGTCCCAGCTGTTAATGTACAAACACTCGATGATCAAACAGGTTCAGCTGCTGATGGATTCACTTTGTGTCTGTTTTTAGCTCATGAACAACAGCAGTGTTGGTAGTAACAGAGCTATTATCTGTTGTATGATGATGTTTTTACCATCTGGACCTGACTGACCTAAATCCACAAAACCATCGTTTTCATTTCTTCATTTAGAAGCTAGAATTCTTAGGACTTTGATGGAATAAAACCTTACTTTCAGTGTTATTTGTGGTCGTTCCTGCTGCAGCTGCACAACATGAAAACACTTCAACTGGACAAACATGGCAGGTTTTTATTGTGGAGAAGCCAAAGGAAACAGAGTGTCTGTCAGTGAGGTTAGTGAGGACTCACCCTTCTTCAAAAATGCATGTACAAAACAAGACAACAGCCATTTCAGTCGTTTTATATCAGTGGATCAGTTTGAAATATCACAGTGAATAATTCCCTCACTGAAACCATTACATCTAATTTACATGTATATATATATAAGGGTGAGTGGGAGCTCAGGTGCTTTAGATAAATGGATGTCGATGAGCACATAACGAGGATGTGGTGATCAGATGTGACCTTCCTGTTAAACTGAATCTGATAAACAATTCACTCACAACAACATCATTCTTACACCAAGACATGTCTGTGCTGTGAGTCCCAACGAGCCAGAGAGACTCTGTGGTTTCTTCTGTATCGACCTGATGTGATTAATTTGACCTATTAACTATAATTAATCAGCCAATTAGAGGCTTCCTGATGCCAGCCTGGAGATAATTTGCTCAATACCGTGAACATCACTGCAGAGCTGCAGGACAAGTCAGAGGATCACCAGCAGGGTTCATCCTGAAGGGAACAGGAATGTCTGAACAGAGTCACATGGAAATCCAGAAGCTGAGATATTATATAGACAAACATCTCTGATCTCTGGGGAGTCTGGAGGCCAGGTCAACACCTCGGGCTCTGAGCAGCGTTTGTGGTGTGGTGGGAGCTCCCGATGAAGGAGCCGAGGTTTCCCAGCTGAACATCGGATAGTAAAGACTTCTAAATCTGACAATGAATCATCATCCACTGTCAGACACGTGCTGATGACGGCCACCTTACTGTCCCCCAGCTCCAATAATCTGATCAGATCCACCCTGAACCGGAGCTGCAGCACTGCACAGAGTTTATCTGTTACTGCGGCAGAGAGACAGACATTTACAGCCTTTGTGTAGCTCACAGTGAAGTGAGAGACAAACATTAAGTTGATAGACAACCTTGCTTAATTAGGTTCTTCAGCAGCTGCTGATGTATCACCTTATCACGGTGCAGTGTTCCCTGAAAATAAATGTTTGCGATGCCGGATACTTCTCATCATTACCGTTGATGTATGCTCTCTCCTCACACACAGGGCGGGAAACTGCAGCCATGTTCTACACTTAAAGCTGAGGTGTGTAGATTCAGAGCAGCATGCATCATGGAGGAGACGTGAAAATCAGTGGAGGCGACAGGAAGCAGCAACAACGACGCCTAATGAGGGCTGATCATGAAAGAGGAGGAAAATCACTGCCTCTGCTTTTATAACTGAAGGCAAACACAGCAAACTGTACGCTTTAAAATAACGTACAAAGAAACACCAGTCATGAGGTTAACCCATGGGTGTCCAGCACTGATGTGTAGTGGAGTATTTTTACATCGTTACACTCGTACTTTTACTTTAGTGAATGATCTTCCACCTCTGTGAGTTTGTAATCCAACACTGAAGTTTCATTTATTTAGTCCTGTAAATCATGCTGTCTATAAGCAGAGCTCATTACATACCATTTCAGTTTTCAGTGATGATGCTATCAATAATATGCAGATGTGCCTCTAAATCATTCATTTGGCTTCATGAAGACCAAGGACAAAGGAGATAGGATATCCATCCCATCTGTTAAAACTCCATAATAGATCACCAGGACTCCTCATCTCCGATTCAACTGGAGAGCTGAGTGTGCTACATCAAATATATGGACGATGAAAGAGAGCTTTTTTTATTCAACAAATGAATAAAACATTTGGCATTCGGTATGCAGTGGTCAACACCACAGTCCCCCCCCCCATTGATTTTCATATTTATACTGTATCTATACATTTACATCTCTGTGCTTCAGGACTAAATCACTATCACACCTCCAGACAATATGAACGTGTTTCATTGAATTTAAAAGGTTCACAGAACGTTAAATACCTGACGGTGGCTCCATGCTGCTTGATTCTGTCTCTGTGTAATCACATAACACAAAGGTCTAGTAAACTCACTTCTTTCTAACTCCACACCTCCAGATTCTTTTTTAGTCTTTAGACCTGACTGACGTTGACTCAGGTGACATCACCTGAGGACATTTATCAGACTCCGCTCAGCTCCTCTGGAGACACTAACATTCTTCACACCACTGTTTTCACATGTGTACTCACACTCCCCAACAGCTGGAGACACACTGAGGTGGAAAATTGGCACAGTTTCTCTTTAAAGCAGAAGCTTTCTAAGGCAAACGTTATTCCAGTAAAGAGGCGTAAAGACACACGATGTTCTCATTAGCTGTTATCTCACACTCTCTGATGGAGGCTCCAGTTTTAGTTTTATTTGTCCAGGTTATGAGAATAAGAGGACAGGAGGAAAAAACAAAATAGTAAAGTCTTTCTAGAGCAACAAGTCCCTCAAATCTGCTGTCTGTGTGAGGGACACCCTGTTGGACCTGGGGTTTACAGCACTGACTGAAAGGCAGAGCTCCTGGTTTGATTCAAGGAGCTTTGTTGAAGGTGATTCTCTGTCTATCTCTGCCCTGATGTCCTGCCATCTCTCCACTGTCGACTGGTTAACACACTGACACTGTTAGAAGATAGGACAAGAACTCAAGTCTCTGGTGTTGAAGTAAAAGTTTTACCTCACTTCCTCCTGGTATTAAAAGGTGTTTTGGATCAGACTACAGTCAGATACTTCACCACACTGACACACTGGAGGTGTTCAGAGACACTGTGATCACACTGAACCCAAGTCTAAATGCAGATCCACATACAACAACTATGTGGACTGAAATACTGTTTTAAACCAGTGAGGTAGCAGCTAGCAGACATTAGCAGTAAACACATGAAGCAGTCTCTGCCTCCTCTCCTGCTTCAGGAGGGCTACCCTCGTCTTCTGTCTTTGTCGTTTTTCTGACCCTTTTCTGAGAGGACAATGACAACCCAATCAAATCTCAATGTGGACACTGAGGACAGATATGAACCTCAGGTGTAAATGGAGTCGTTTGACCGCTCATACAAACCAACCTACATTTTCTGAAGTACAAGAGAATCACTGAACCACTTCCACTTTCGTCTCAGAACATAAACTCTGACACATCATCAGACTGAATGTTCAGATCACTCATGTTCAGATTTTCCGATGAAGACAGACTGAAGTAGCCACGAGCATGAGAGCTGTGATAAAGACATTATAATAGATTAGGTTTGAATGTTGGAACAATGGCAGACAAACAACAAGATGTTCCTGCTCTGTGTGGTGAGTTAATTCAGAAACGCTGCTAGACCAAACAGAAATCAACTGTTGGCTGCAGAGCAGCTCAGCTGGAACAGTTCCATGGCTGAGGTCAGGGAAGCAAACAGGAAGGTTTTCATCCTGAGTTCTCAAACTTCTTCTATCTGTGGTTGATTAGTCTTGTGAGACCGACTGCAGTCAGTGCTGAGGGAGAATATTTATTCGTGTTATGCATTTCTGTGGAGGCTTTACTTGTGCTGCAGAGAAAATTTGCATAGAGGTCTTGGTGAGTAAGAGCGGGTTCTCCTGTCTGAGCAGCTGAGGTGTGAACAGAAGCACAGGCTGAGTTTTTATCTTCTTTGTATCGGAGAGTCTTGGTGAAGGAGCGTATGGGGACAACTTCTGATCCCATCGATCGAATTCTCTCAACAACTGGGTCAGTAATGATAATAAAGGTGCACACACATCAATTGTGGTCTCACAAGTGCTCCCATCATGCCTCAGTGCTGCATTAGTTCCACGATTTTCCGAATAAGAGAACGACAGCTCAGCAGGAAATGACAGAAAATGTTACAGCTGCACCACACAGCTGCATGAAAGGCTTCCTGAACACAATAAACTCAGGCACTGAGATTTCTTGGTGATTAAGACTTTTGTTACACACAAACACACACAGATCAACTCTGGATGTTAAACTGCCTGATTACTGCGTAGTGTCCCAGTGGGAAGTATCTTGATGAAAGATGTGAAACATTAAGCTACAATAACGCTTAAATATGACTGGTAATCAGAACAAAAAGTACTTAAAACTTATTCCTCAAACACACAGTGTGTTCAGCCACATGTCATGGTCCTCTTCAGGTTCAGATTCAGTGCAAATAAACAGGCTGTGTCTGAACTTTTCCTGTGTTAAACCAGAGAGCTGTGAGAGTCTGAACAGAACCAGAGAACTGGTTCATGAAGCTGGAGTCTCATTTGATAAATATGGAAATTAACAACATTTCCTCATCATGTTAACAGCTTTCCTGCAAAAAACAAAACAAAAACGACAACAACAACAACAAAAAAAAAAAAGCATTTTCTGTTGCAATTTGTATACAAGTGTCATTTTCAGGACACAGAGATATACACTGATGAACTGATAAACAACACCAAAAACAGCTTTAAAGAAATAAAGAAAGTCTCCAGCAGTGATCAGGTCATGGGGAGTTAGCAGATCACAGATATTGCAGGCAGGAGCCAAATGATGCACGGCTTTAAAACCAGCAGTCAAATCTGATGATAAATTTTAAAACTGACAGTGAAGGAGAGGGGATTGTGACGTGGTCAGACTTTTATATAAAGTGTGACACTTTAAGTCAAGACTGGAACGGATAAAAACAAGAATGACCTTCTGTAGGTCAGAAAGTGAAAGGGATGATCAGATCTTGGTCAAATGTCTCAGTTTGTATAAAACAGGATTACCGTCTTATGCCTGGATTACAAGCTTTGCTTTATTTCTTGTATCTACCTATTGATTCCACTTTTTCAGCTCTTCCTGACTCCTGGTAAGCTTCCACCAATAAAAGCTCTTCCTGCTGAAAGCCTGCAAACAACAGGAGGACTGCGTTTCTTTACTGTGAAAAACTTGCAGGAGTTGTGGTGGTGCATTCACTGTGGCTAACCATCGATTGGAAATGACGCGTCTCTGTGATGATGAGTTAACGCTGGTGAAACGAATATTTAAACTGAATTTATCAAGACAACAGGTGAATATGGAGCAGGCATAGAGTTTAAATTAAAGGGTTAAATGCATCCCAAGCAGAAAAAGTCCTGTGTCGTACTGTACAGAGAGAGACTTATGAGGTTGTGATAAGCTGCTTTGGATCCTGATGCCGTGTTCGCTTCCAGCAGTCGTTCTGACCATTCAGCCCTGACACCTCCCTGGCACCACCTCACGCTTCGACCTTGCAAGTTTTGACACTCGCAGCCATAATTCCAACACTTGGTGGTTGGAGGGGAATGAGGCCATAACTCAGCCTGCTGCATGGCCTTACTACACACACACACACCTACCCACACTCACACAACGATATGGACATACTTAAAGCAAAGAATGATTACCTGGATCAATATTTAGTCATGGGTAATACAGATAAATCCAAAGGTTGGCTCCGAGTGGAGGTGTCGTTAGCGGGGAAGCTGCAGAGGAGGCAGTAATTTGTTGGTCTTTATGAGCGCTGTCTAGCTGGGATTCTCTGGATTGCAGAGCACAGTAGCAGCAGTCAGCGGCGATGGACGACGTGAACATCTAACAAGGTCAGTTCAAAAGGGTTCTTTGACTGTAGATTCATCACACTAGCTTCAAACTTCCAGGACTTTGCGAGGCTTTCATGCACATATGCTCAGGCCAGCTGATGGGAAAGATGTTTCCCAACATTCACACTCAAGACGGCAGCTTCTTCCTCAATACGACAGAGAGCAGGAGATAATGACGGTGACAGTCAGTGTTGTTGGTCATGTCAGGGTGTTAGAGGTGTGAGGACGAGCTCTCAGCAGAGATGAGTCTTCACAGGTTGTTGAAGATAGAGAGACGCTCCTGCTCTGATCTGGGAGCTGGTTCCACCATCAGGGAACCACAGACCAGAACAGTCTGGACTGAGAACAGCTTGTGGTCAGGGATAGAGATGATGATCCCTGGAGGAACACAGAGGCTGAGAAGGAGCAGACGCCTGAAGGACGGAGTTCAGACCCAGAGGTCTCTCTGTAGGGTTAGGGTTAGCTGAGACCTGGATTAGATTCAGGAGGCCATGTGTGGAGGTCATGTGACCTTTAGGCTGATCAGAGACCAGATGCACCGCTGCATTCTGGACCATCTGTGAGGGTTTCACTGTCTGTGGAGGGAGGACCACCAGAAGACCTGAGACAGAACCAGGGTCTGGACCAAGAGCTGAATGGAGGACTGAGACAGGTGAGGACTGATGAAGTGACAGGATCAGGAGACAGGTGCATCATGGTCAGAGAAAGAGAGCTGGTCATCAAACATGTCTGATTTCTGCTGGAAAACGTTGATGTGCTGGCCACGTACAGAACGGTACATGGAAGCAGGCTGAACACATGTGAAGGACAAAGATGGCTGATGGGAAATAAACAGCTGAGCAGATGGGTGAAGGGACGGGGGCCTGTGATTGGCTGAAAGGTGAGAGGGCAGTTAAAACACTAAAGTGTCCTATAAAATTCTCATAATGAAAATGAGAAATGAATTTGTGCAACTATTTATTTGACAATTACTTTTTTACGTATTTAATACTGAACACTACTGAAACACCCTGGGGGATTTTTTGGGCTTATTACACTCCAACAGACTCAATCAGACTGAGTTAACTTCAAGTATTTTTTAAACAAGATATCAGTACTCTGAATGTGTCTGCCAAATGACAGAGAAGACTGTCAATAAATGCTTCAGTAAAAATGTTTTAAAGAGCCTTGGTGTCATTTCATCACTGAAATGTCTCTTCTTCTTACAAAGAAATGTATTTCGAATTTCTTCTTGTATGAGAAATAACAGATTCTTTTCTTGCAAGAAAATCTTTTTATTGTATTTTTTTCCAACTAGTCATTTAAAAGTTGAAATATGAAGTGAGGTGAATCCAAGATGTATCAAATCCTTTCAATTTAAAATTTCACAGCTGCATGTGTGTTGGTGATTTTTTCAATATCTAAAAGAAAAAAAAGTGATTTTTGAGGCAGTAAGTTCACAGACTTCAAAAGGAGAGGTAGGACAGAGAGCAGCCATTTAAGTCTTTATAGTGCAGGTCGAGGAGGGAACTCTAAATGCCAATGTGGACTGAAACATCACCTGTCAGGGAAAACTGGATCTCACAGTTATGGCTGCTCTGGTCCCAGAGGAGCCCGTTTCAAAGAAATGACCTGACCTGACCTCAAGTCCCACGTTTCTTTATCTTCTTCTCTGAGTCAAAAGAAAGTGAGACTTTTTTATTTTGGTGAAACAAAAAGAAAAAACACATGAGAAGACTTCAGCTGAATCCCAAGCAGAGAAAGTGAATCTGTCACTCTGTGTTTCTGTCACTCCTGTTGAACCGCAGGAGCTGTGTCTCAATGCACACAAATGCACACTGTAGTGGCTACAGACGGATACTAATCTATGACTCGGACTCGGAAAGCTCTTAAAACTTTCCTTCTGATGTACTTTCTGTGTTTCAGAGAATGTACCAGGTAAAGTTTTCTGCTGGAAAACATTAAAAACTGTTTCAAAATACATGAGGAATATCAGTCGGACAGAAGAAGAGCTCTTACTTTGAAGAAGAGAAGCTGGGAGGGATACAGTGAGAGAAAATCTTTGATGTGGGGAATCTGCCGACTGTGACTCACACAGACAAAAAGCAAGAGGAATGGGAAGAGACAAGAAATAACAAAGAGGTGTTTTTTCACCAGCAACTATTTCTATTCTCTGATTACCTCTAGAAAAGCAGTTTGCATCATTAGTGGCGAAGTCTGTTATTCCTGAAAAACTCAGTCCTGATGAGGTAGATTTGATTTATTTCATTTAATCATTCTTTGCCTTCCCTCTGTTCTAAGCATTGGGACTACAGTTCCCATGATGCTCTGGGGGATGTCGGCATGGACTCAGGGAGTTACACTGTGAGCTGCAACTTGAAGTTTCAGTGTTAGGCCTCTGAGTTTTTTGTCTTTAGTGTTGTTTTTGTCCTCGATCACCTGCAGGAAAACAACAAGAACTCAACTTTCTGCTGTTTTTAGCATGCACCCCCCCCCCACTACCCCCCCGTAAAATACTTCATTTCATTTAAAACCAAGTTTCCAGAAGCTTTGAGTCCTGACAAACTCCCCTTCGACAAAGTCAGCTGGATCAGGATCAGCTCAGATTAGATTTAGCTGAGAAAATGGTTTCAGATTAGATTACTATTACACTAACCCGACAAAACATACAGATTGGCTTCAGGGTCGTGTTTAAATTGTATTTGACAAAGTTGATTGGATTAAACCAAGACAGAATTCAGTCCAGAACACGGACATTATCCCTGAAACCATGTCATTTAAAAAGTCTGTAGCGTTCTCTCTTTAAAAATGTAGAAATATGTAGAAACATCATGCATATTTTACAGTGTTTGATCAAATAAGTTATAAATGGTTTGCTTTGAGAGTGGATGACTCAGAGAGAGAGGGAGAGCTTTCATCATCAGAGCCATTTTACACTCAGGCCATCAGCAGAATATCAAAGCTCTGCATTTGTATTCACACACAGACAGAGAATACATAACAGGCTGACTGTGCTTGTTAGTGATACACCGGCGATAGCAGTGGTCAACTCCAGGTCAAACACATTTACATACTGCACTTCACAGCATTTGGTGACAATTTACAAAATGTCAAAACACTGGTTTTTACAGCTGTAAAGGAAAGTATGGCAGAGGCAGTTCCTGTAACATCGTATGACCGAGTGCGGGGAAGAGGGCGGCGACTGATCTCAGCTGTAAACACAGATGATGTGTTGTTGATGTTGAGACTCATAAAGGTTTCACCTCACACAGATATCATTGTTTTCATCAGTTAGACATAAAAGCAGCAGCAGAAATCAATTCTGCCTCGATGATTTCTTTTAATCTGAGAGAATCTGTGCAGGAGCTTCACCCACAAACAGACGCAGAGGAGTTAGTGAAGGTTTGAGGCTTTGCTAAACAGAGATGTAGTGCACACATGCCACTGCAACCCAAACACATACACCCCACCCACAAGTTTCTTCTTTAATATATTTGTATCTGAGTCACAGTTCTTTCCTTCTCAGAGGATGAAATAGTGACAGAGTGAGAGACGTTTCATCGCAGTGTGAGTGGAGCAGGCCTGGAGTTACAGCTCTGCTTTTTAAATCTACCAGAAAATGTGATGTTTCAAGATATTTCTCAAAGTTTAGAGAAACATTTTATAAAGTCAAGTCAGTTTTATTTATTCAACTCAGAGTCACACGTTCTGCCTCGAACAGCTGAACAGCACACACAACCCTGTCTGTTCCAAAATCACCTCTCTATATCAACTACACTGGTTTTCTAATCACTGTGTGGAGACAGAAGAAATCACTGGCTGTGGTTTTTCAGGTTCGATCTCCCTCTAACTGAGTCTGCTGTGTTTGTTACAGACACAGCACTTCTTCATACAGTGTACAATATACAACAAGTATTAGACTCTCGACCTGACGGTGGTGCTAAATGAAAAGTCAGAGGATCACCAAAGTTTTTGCAGTTCATCCTGAGGGGAGCACGAACGTCTGAACCACAATCCGTCCGACAGATGTTAAGATATTTCAGTGTGGACCAAAGCAGAGGACTGACAGTCTGCCATCCTCTCTACAGTCACTGTCCTGAAAAAGTCTGAAAAGTATCTGAACTCCTCCATAGTCTCATACATCATCTCCCATCAAAAGTTCGTCATGTACCACCATCACCATATGTTGACCTGCCGCTGAAATATCATAGCAATCAGCAAGCTTAAATTACTCAGCAGAAATCACAGCACTGTGGCTGCTCATTTACCTGTCAGTGGAAACGCCTGTGGTCCTCATTTTCCTCCTATTCCAAACTGGAATGTCTCCAGTCTACCATCCTGAAATGAGTCTGAAACGGAAGCTAATGTCAAAGTGAACTCGGAAAAAGAGAGTTTGACTGAGCGTAATTCACCTCGACACACTGAGCCGAGTGGAGTCTGGTGACAGGAGAGAAGAGGAAGAGAGGCAAAGAGAGAATCTGTGGAAAATAAATTACGGCTGGAGAGTCAGCACATCACCGATACTGGTTTAAGTGGGTCAGAGAGTCTAAATACAACCGAGGGTGTCACAACAGTCAGGGAGGAGATGGATGGATTAGAGAAGACTCAGGAGAAAACAGAGGTGAAGTCAGAGAGGAAGAAGAAAAGTGAGACGCTTTACATTCAAAGTTCTGTTTAAAGGTGTGTTTGTACCAGCAGCTGCAGTTTGTTAGTGTTTCTGCCTCATGACAAACTGTCTCCTCATCTATATTTGGTTCTTCATGATCTCTGTGCAGCATCTGATACAGTCAGTCATCACCTCCTAGAAAGAAAGGTTAGAGAGATGGCAGCAGCTGCACTGATCACACTGCTTCAAAGTTTAAAGCTTTGTTCTAACATGAGTGTTTCTGAGCCTCAGTTTGCATCACTGCATTAAAAACCTCCTTCTAACTGCTGAGGAATATTTACACCCAACCAAACTACTTCCTGCTGCAAGGATCAAAACACAACGTACGACTGCTTCACCTGACTGCAGATCACCTGTTTACACTGTCAAATGCTTTCTGATTGGACGCTGGGCTTTGGGGCAGTCTGATGAAGACATGTTGAATACAGTCACTGATTTTTAAAGTGCTTCAGAAACACCCTGTGGTCAGAACCTCCACAGAGTCCTTTCAGGTCTTGCACCTGCGTAGTCACACTGGACACTGGGTCACAGTTAGAAATGTCTTGATCTTTGAAGTCATTTACCAGCTAGATATTTGCTGTTCATGTTGGACTTGTTGACATTTAACAGATGACACGACTGAAAGATAATACGTCGATCAGCCCATGATCAGAGGAATCATTAGCTGTGAGTGGTAGTGTCTTTATTTCTGGGCTGGAGGTGTCACCTGAGGACTCCTGTCATTCTGTGTGAGGGTGTGAGGCCTGTCTGCTGTGTCACAACAAGCACCCGTGAGATTGAACTGTGAAATATTAATGTTGAGGCACAAAAAAAAGAATAAGAACATTTCCCATGAGAGGGAAATTTTCCTGGGCCAAGTCGTTGAAATGATTAAAACATGTGAGCCCACACCTCCCTTCTTCACCCTGCTGCTTCTATTCCTGCCTCTCAGTTCATCTTGTCATTTCTTCAGCGTCATCACAGTCCATCTGTCAGATGTTGAGATGTTTCAGGCTGAACCATCCCTGGAGCTTCACTGGTTCTGTATCTTCTGTAGATCTGGTCGGGTTGATTCTGGATCTTCCTGTCGTGTCCTGTCTTCACGTTGACCCTGTGGTCCACTCAGCCCTCAGTCGCCTAATGACCAGCTACAGGATCTGTCAAACAGTAGCTTATGGCGGTCACGAAGCATCACAGCGTTCATACACACCTCCGTGATCGGTAATGAGAAGTGACAGGGTGGGTGGTTGAAGCAGGGGTCAGCGTGGTCCATGTGTCTGCTCTGTGAACAGCGTGTCTCTCATCAGCGTCAGGTCCAACAGAAAAACTACCACCACTGAATACTGATTAATGAGCAACTGCTTGATGTTTGACCAGTAGGAGGAAGAGGAACTGAAGAAGAGCTGGTTCACAATCAGCCCTTAAAGTCGTGACAGCTGTGACTGGACACGAGCTGGGTTTGACAACTACAAAAATAATATGAACAAGTCTATTTAGTCTTCACGTTTTGTGACAGAAACCTTCACTGGATTCAATCAGATGTAGTAAACTCAGAATATTACCTACTTCCAGACTCCATTGACAAAAACAGGGATTTAACCAGGAGCTGCTGGAATACCACTGCCTCCATCTGTTAGTGTGTCTGTGTTACTGTGTGGTACTTTTACTTCAGTAAAGTATCTGATTACTTCTTCCACCACTGAAAGTCACACAATAACACAGACACACTAACAGATGGAGGCAGTGGTATTCCAGCAGCTCCTGGTTAAATCCCTGTTTTTGTCAATGGAGTCTGGTAGAGATATATAGAGCTGTTTCTGGTTAAACTAAAGGATCTGACTCTTTAATAAAAAGCTCCGTCTCTGTAGGAATCCTATCATCATGTTGTCAGACTCTGAGAAGGACAGTGTGAACATTAGTGGACGGACTCTGACGTGGACAGTTTGTTGGTGGAGGCACGGTTCACGGTCCCCAGGTTCACAAACACAGATTTCTCCTTGAAGTGTGAAATGCTTCTGTGTTGGTGGACACGTCACTGAGTCTGTGAGGGTGTGTGGACTATATCAGTGTGTGTGTGCGTCCACTCAGTCAGACAGCTGGATCAGGATCAGGACCTCTCCTGGTCTCCTGCTGAGAGCTGCGAGGGAGCGGCTCAGTGTGACTTTCATCATCTCTGTGTCCATCACACCATTAGCCTCCTCCTCCTGGTCTCCCTGCAGCTGACCGACGCTGCCTCACCTTTGCAGATTGGACTTCTGGTTTTTCTAAACATTTCCCAGAAGCAGAGCAGCTCTGGAGTTAACACATCAGTGAGAGACGCTGTTAGAGTGAAGTTCAGTGAGAGAGCAGGGAACCTATGTAAGTTAAAGAGTAACTGCAGCCTGCGAACCACCAGTGACAAGATGGAGAGTGAAAGTACAGAGCTGCTGCAGTGAAGCAGAAGTCCAGTTCAGGTGGATGGACATGAACTCTCTGAGTGAACAAGAGACACTCTGAGTTTTGTCAGCTGATATATTTGATGTAAATAAATGATGGAGAATGAAATGAAGCTGGAAATTCCCATCACTCTAAGTTAAAATGTGAGTTGCATTGTTGGGCAAAAAGTTTATTTTACTGCAGGATTCAAGTCAAAATACTCGATGAACCTCGAGTCAAATGTTTTCTCTCTTTTACATTTTCTATTTTTCAGTCTGTTGCTTTCTAGTTTCACAGAGTGGTTAAATCAATCATCAATCTGTTAGAAAATATCTGGTTCAAAAACTAAAATCTGAAGGAGGGAAATCAACTACGACTCCCAGGGTGCATTTCACTAACTAACAGCCAATCACAGAGCTGGAGATTTGTAGTGTGGAGATTACAGAGAACAATCTTAAAGATGCAACACAGTGTAGTTTAAAGAGTAACTGCAGCCAGTCTAATCACTCTGACTTCTCTACTGCAGCAGCAGCTGAGGCTCATGGGTAATGTAGTATTCAGGCCTGTCTCCTAAACTGACAGAGACAGAAGAGAGGCCTGTGTGACCGCTTCATTATCCAGCAGAGAAATGGATTGTGGGACAGGATATGAGTGTGTGCTGCTCTCTGGGTTTCCCCCAGGACAGCATCACTCTGCTGCTGTCTCCTCCTCTCTCCTCTTCCTCCTCTGTATTACCACCCTCCTCTCCCTCAGTGGATTTCCTCTCTCCTGTTGTTTTAAACAAATCCTCTGCTCCTCTCTGTAAAGTCTACATATACTGTAAAACTCCACAGATCACAACGCTACAAGCTGCTGGTAAACCAGGAGTCCTGCTGAGACAATGCTGCTATTTTCAAACCTGGGTCTTTCACATGGGACCAGAGACGTGAACTTCACTGGAAATCCCACTTCTCTCCAAACACAGCCGTGAACTACTACACCTTCCACCAGGAATATTCCAAAACGAAAATTCACATTTTGCTTGTTTGTCAGCCGTCAGCAGGAAACAGGAGAGAGGAGGAGTATAACAGCTGTTCTACAGTCTCCTGTAGATAAGACATATTCTCCTAAACACACAGTTTATACTGTCAACAACAAGCAGTAGGGAGAGTAAGTACATTTACTCAAGTATTAGTACTTTGTTTTCATGTCATATTACTTTACACTCCTTACCTCCTGTGGGAGGTTTTACTGCACTCTCTCTGTTTTATAGTTAGCTACAGTCAAAACATATGAGGAGCTCATAAACCATGATGCACTGATCCAGATTAAACCGATGATCGTACATAAAGTATTTAAAGCAGCTGCAGCAGGAAAATACTGTTTAAACATTAAAGCATCAGTAACAACATCAATCACAGGAGCCATCTGATGAAGACTGTTGATGAAGACTGTTGATCATTTCAGTACATTTTGGGGTAAATACTTTAGACAGACTATGAATGCAGGACTTTTACTGTAATGAAGTATTTTAAAATAATGGTATTGGTACTTTTACTTAAGTACTTAAGATTAGATTTTCTTTTTACACATTCAGCAAACACAGATCAACATCAGCCTCCACCATGATGAATAAATGTCTGATATTTTGATATCTGTCTTCAGCTGCTGAAACTATTCAAATGAAGTCTTATGAAGTTACAGCTTCATGTTTCACTGTTTTCTGACGAACGATCGATCAGTTATTGAGAAAATAATTGATGAGGAAAATAATAGTCAGTTGTGTCTCAGTGGATCAATTTTAACGTCTAATTTGAATGGAATGAATGGCAATGAAAGGTGGAGGACTCAGTGAAAGGTGGAGGACTCAATGAAAGGTGGAGGACTCTGTGAAAGGTGGAGGACTCTGTGAAAGGTGGAGGACTCAGTGAAAGGTGGAGGACTCAGTGAGGGCGAAGCCTGTCGTAGCTGAGGGAGGTGTGTGTGGCTCACAGAGGGCTCTGCCTCATTAGAGGTGATGAATGGGGAGAAGCAGTGAGCACCGGGAGGCAGACGACCAGTCACACCACTGCAGCTCCATTCACTCCCCCTCCTCCCCTCCTCCCCTCCCCCCCCCCACACACACACACATTCAGGCCACGTCTGCATTAATTCAGTAAAAATGAATGTATACAGTGAAACTCAGTGGATCTGCAGACAGCTTTCTCCTGTCAGTCTATCATATACATTTCTATTCATGTTCACAATAGGTTTGTTTGCATGGAGCCTTGTATTCTAATTATAATCAGGTTAAAAGCCCAAACAGAAGAAGAAAGCTCAGTCACAGAGGGACACTTCATTAAATCACAGCTGTACCATGTCAGTGATTTAACCTGATTCATGTATGACGTGGGAACATGTCTCCTCTTCCTGATGCCTCGACAGTAGGAAAATAAAACATGATGACCTTTTAAAACAGGTGAACAAATCCACGACGGACTGATTAAAGATCACTGCACATATTCATCACAGCTGTGTCGATTAAACGTGTTGACACACTATGTTAAATTCACCCCATGTAAACAGCTGGTCTGAATTCTTCAATCTGAGCATGTAACCACTGATGATGAGTCCTTGATTTCAGGCAGACAGAGACGAGCGCTGCTAATCAAATAAACGATGAAACTCCACCGCTGATGATTCCTTTACTCCTCCAGGTTCACACAGTCTTAACTTCCAGACGTCTTCAGACAGGATCTACGCAGCACATCCTTTCTGTCTATAGCTGTTTTCTTCACTCTCCTTCATTTCTACTTTCCTTTCCTTTGTTCTGCCTCCTCCTCCTCCTCCTTCCTCTCCTTTATTACTTTCTCTCAGTGCTTCTGGTGATAAGTGGGGAGAAATAAACAGCTCTGGGGTCCATGAGCCCCCCCCCCCCCCCCCCCCCCTCCATCCCCCTCCATCCCTCCTCCATCCCCCTCCATCCCCCCTCCATCCCCCAGATCCATTCACCCTGGGGAGCTCATCAATTGACACTGAATTTGCTACAATAACTGCCAGAGAGAAGAATGAGTCCCATGCTCTGCAGTTACAAACAGAAACACACACACACACACACACACACACACACACACCCAAGACTTTAAGTGCATTTAAACACACCTGTAGGAGCACACACAGCAGCACACACACGTCGTGACACATGCATGTGGAGGAGTAGAAATAACATCCATAGTGTACACACACACACACACACACACACACACACACACACACACACACACACACACAGTCATGACACTGCCACCATGCTCAGACACATTACCACCTCACAGATCCATCTTTAAGGAGCTGCATGACAGACTAATCAATCCTGGAGCTACTTGTCTTTTACTGCCTCTGTTCATGGGGTGTGTGTGTGTGTGAGAGAGAGAGAGAGAGAGAGAGAGAGAGAGAGAGAGAGAGCGGTAATGACCCAGAGAGGTTTGATGAAGTAAAAGTTTACAAACTCTGGGAGAGTGGGGTTTCTGTGTGTGTGTGTGTTGTGTGTGTGTGTGTGTGTGTGTGTGTGTGTGTGTGTGTGTGTGTGTGTGTCATTTCATCCTCTGCTGGTTCTGATTCAGTGAACAAACATTTCTCTTATTAACTGATTTGTAATAATGTTAGAATTCTGACACAGTCTCTCTCCTCCTCTGCTCTGATGGACACGTCACAAATCATTCACTAAAAGAAAAGACTGACTGGATTTGACCTTTTTCACACAGTGATGCAATCTGATAGAAATTATGTTAAATAAAAAAATCAATTAATCCCAAAGAAGAGCAGTTAGATTGATTAAATGTAAAGAGAGTAATATCTAATCATCTCTCCTTTGAGGTTTAATTTAACCTTTGAATTAACAGTTGACCTTTTTAATAAATTCCCATGTTACACTTCTGATTTTTTCTGCCTCAGTCAATAAAGCTGCTGCTGATCAGTGTCAGCTACATTTTTTTTAGCCCTGAGTCGTGTCTGCAGGCTTCACTCAGCCCCAACAACCTCCACCAAGAGGCAGGGACAGTCGGCTCCGCTCTGCTGCTGAAATATAAATACTGTGAGTGCACATTAATAACTGAAGGAGACTCAGAGGAACATTTCACTTCATTAATTTTGATCCCATCTCGTCTGTATTTTGGTGGTTGGACAGTCAGAGGACTCGGCCTGGACATCTTTTAGTGTAAGAATCAAACTCAAGCTGTTAAAGTGAGGAGGACTGCAGCAGGATGTGGGGGGGGGGTGGGCTCCACAGCAGCAGATGCAGCAGCTCTCAGGTGACTATCTGAGGATCTTTGAAGCTGGATTTGTGGTTCTGCCTTCTCCTCAGAGATCTGCCGCCCTCTGAGGCTTCATCCCTTCAAAGTCTGCCTGATCAGTCTCAGGTCTGTGGTGGATCTCTCAGCTCAGAGTCCTCTCCCAGCACCATGTGAGAGTCACTCAGGAGGAACGAGAGCTGCAGATCTGCATCAGTTCTGTTCCTTCTCTGCGTCTTATGGGACCACACTGGGATGCCAAATAAAGAAAATGGGTCAATGGTAAACCAATCGCTGACATCAGAGGAACAGCCTCTGCAGGTGTTTCACATTTGTTGCTGTTATATTTGATTTCCTGTCCCAGTCACAGGTGGGATTTGGATTTCACTTTAAAATTTTGTGACAAACAGCGAGAGTTTCACCAGCTTCACTAAATAATAAGCAAAAGAAAACAGAGAACAGAGAACCAACACAGGACATTCAGACAGGAGGACGTCTCTCAGCCAGCTGATCGCTGAGAGTCAGACTGAAATACCTCAGCTACTACTGATCAGACTGTTCAGACGTTCATGTTCCTCTGAGGATGAACTGTAATAACCTCTGACCCCTCAGGTCACATTTTAATTTCTCTAATACCTCGGTTTAACAGCTGCAGAGCTGTACTCTATTACTCTATGTTTAATGCTAATTAGCTGAACCATGTGTATAAACATCAGTGTTAGCAGCTAACGTTAGCTGCTAACATGGCTGTAGAGTACAGCACACACCTGCAGACTGACAGCTGATCCAGTGTCAGAGGACAGGACGTCTTATCTCTCCCTATTGGAATCACTGCTCCCTTCGAAGATGTGAGGAGACATTTTAAGGTGATGAGAAGCACCTGCTGTCCTCAGCTGCAGTTTGAAAGTTAGAAAACTCTCCTTTCCTGACCACTTCCCCTCGACCTCGATGAAAAACGTCATGAGGTGACGGAACCTCTGAAAGTGAGAGTGAACCTAAATCAAACAGAGCTGCGAGGCTGCGTCCAGCTCTGCTGCAGCTCTGCTGGTTGAGAAATGTGCCTGTCGCCTCTGTAATGGAGTTCACTGTGAATGAGTGTCGAACAAAAATATTAATTGCAGAGTCCTAAAATAAACGAGACCCAAAAAAGAAGTTGCAGAAGGCTGCAGAATGAAAAGCCGTGTTTTCATTCATTTCTTTTCATGCATATTTTAGTAATGCAAACATTGCGGTCTCCAGATGATCTTCATTTGTGATGCTACTTTTAGTCTTGCGTGTGCAGGTTTGGCTCGCAGCCCGGAGCTGTGTGCATGTTTGGAGGCAGGTCATGTTAAATGGACTGATGACTGGTGAGCCAAAGCAGCTCAGGTCACTGTGGACTGACAGGCCCTGTGTTACAGTGCTGTGTGTTAGCTAACAGCTTGGTGCTCGCTCCTCCGCTGCACAGCTCGACTGCTGGGAGGTTAGCCAGATGAGCTAAAGGCTATGTGGTGATTTGAGCAACTGCAGAGCTGAAGGCTCCGGCGTCGTGGGATGTTTGTGTGGATCTTGCGTGATCAGCCAGAAGTTGGCTGGTGAATCTGTGGAGCTCAGGGCTGTAGGGAAGGCTGTGGGCGGCTAGCTGGTGGCTATACGACTGCAGGTCTGTCTGGGCCTCAGTCGACACTGTCACTCAGGCACATCCTGGCACATGCGATGGCATTCCTGTGTGTATGTAAATAACTACAGGGGATTAGCTGCTGGCTACAGCGGAGCCAAAGAGTCTGCAGGTGCAGCATGCAGAAACCACACGTCAGGTTTGATTTACTGTGAGCTCCAATAACAGGCTACAGCCTGACAAAGAGGAGTGTCCCTCTGAATCCCCTCTCACTCCCCCGAACCTCCCCCTTCTCTCTCTGTCGGTGCGTTCACACGACGTGTCCTGTCGCTGGAGGACAAAAGAGAAGCTGCTCCAGTTTCCCAGTGATGTAGTTTTATTAATGATCACAGCCTTTCAGGTAATTATGACCATTAACACTGAACACAAACATAATGACAGCGTTGTTGTCTCACTGGCTTTGATAAAAATGAAATATAAAGCATTAGTCAACACATTGCTAAGAGCCTGCACACTCAGACAAGCTTTACATTCAGGAACAAGAAAGAAGAGATTGTTCTGAATATTCTTCTATTCAATTTATCTTTTTGTAAAGAGGATTACCTTAGAGATGATTTCAACTGAGACAATTAAAACCTATTATACTACGAGGACTGAAAAGATATGTGGATGCTTTACACTGAGAACCTGCTCTTAATATTTTCAGTTAATCTGATCAAAGCATTTAAACCCTCGAATCTCTGCAGTGGTTTCTGTGTGTGTAAAAAGCAGCTGAAAACAAACAGCTGGGTCACAGCAGAGAGTCCACACGTCTCAGGGAAATGTCTGGTTCTAGCAGCGTGGTGACGTAGAGTCGACTCACACTGTGGTCAACAGGGCCGGTGTTAGTCAGTCACAAACTCTGTGACACAGACCATCAGCCAAGAAATATGAAGTTTTAAATGTGAAAATCGGAGGAGGTTTCTAAACGTTCCTTTCTTTGCACAGGATGTTCTGCAGCAGGACACAGAGGCCCTGAACAGCAGAGAGTGACTTTGACTAAATCTTAACAAAATGTCCTGCAGGAGGAGAGTCCTCAGCTCAGAATTATCAGCATTACTTCCATGGGATCAGCTGTGTTGTGATCGAGGCAGCTGATCAATACCTGGATCAAAGAACGGTCGTCATGTTCCCTCCTGAAACTGACCAAACTCTTTATTCAGCTAGCAGCACCTGTTTCCTGCGTCCTGTCTTTCATTTTGTTCTCGTCTCACCACAGCTCTGAAGGTTGTTTTGTGATGGCGAGAATGACAATGACTGACCTCCGGGTCATCACAGTGGAGGAGTGAGGCAGTGTGGGTAAGGATGTGATGGGATGTACTCTGACCTGCCTGTGGCAGAGTGACTGATGGGAAACAGCTTCAAAACATTACTGTCAGAAAATAAAGGCAGAGACAGGTTTACTTTAATTCTACAGTTTGAAAGAAGGGATCAAGTCAATGTTGTGTATCACTGGGAAAATCACATCGTCTTTCATTGCTGTTAAAATTGGCCCCTGGCTGCGGGTGTATAGCTGAAGGCTTCATATTGTGCTGTGTAGCTGGGATCTTGCCTGTGGCAGACACAGCTTAGGGAAATTATGAGTGTATATCAGACAGCAGACTGGAGAGGTTTACAGGTTTACAGGCTTCTGTCAACGAGCGGCCGTATGGACACACTGAGATGAACGAGACAAACCACAGCATAGAAACATGATGCTGTGAACTGTGGTTTATACTCTGGTAATGTAAACGTGTGCTGAACACCCTGAAGGTGTGGCTGTTCTGAGAGCAGCATTAGAAGATAAAAGAGGGAATCACAGAGCTGCAGACTTTACTGAGGCTAAATTATTAAAAGGTTGTGCTTTAAAAGCCTTTGAAGTCTTTTACGCTGGTTTTTATTTTCTCTCTTTATTTACAGGCTTTTAGCAGAGTCACTATGAGTCCTCCCATATATCATTATATTCTGAATCATCTGGGATATTCAGGCACAAATACTCCGTTTACACTGGAGCTGTGCTCTACATGTTTTGAGACTGTTTTTGTGAAATGAATAAATTGATCTTTTTGACTCTACAGCTGCTGATTGTTTCAAATGTTTCAAATATTTCTTTACAGGAGTGAAATATGAAAAAAGTTCAACCTTTATTTTCAGCCTCTGTTTCCATTTAGTGTCTCATAAAAAGCAGCAGAACTCTCTGTGATCAGTTCCTGTTGTCGGTGTATCATGGATGTTCAGACAGCTCTCACTGTTTCACTGTGATACTGGAGGAAAGTTAAAAACAGGAGGATTCTGAATGAAGTTCTGCAGCTATAAGGAACGTTTCTCCAGGCAGGAGTATGGACGTTTACTCCTGACGGACATCAGAGATAATGATATTCTTGGGAAGTGGAAGTTACACTGAATCTAAAAATATGTGTCTGATGTCTGTGTGTTCAGAGTCATGACACAAACCGACTCAAATACAGATTCAACGGTTCATTCTGAAAAAGTGAATACTGTGTGTGTGTGTGTGTGAAAAAGAAGTTATTACAATGGTACAAAAAGGACAGAGGGCTGTGTCTGCTTCATCAGTCAGCATTTTACAGACTCTCACAGAAAACACAGAGAACAAGGATTAAACGAGAAATTCTTTCATCACAGCTTCAAACATTCCTGATCCTATTTCTGCATCATTTAAAGCCACACACACACACACACACACACACACACACACACCTACCTCTGGATTTCTAATCAATCCAGTGCTGTTCCTCATCTCTCCTAATGAAAGAGGAGATGCTCTACAGCAGATCCCCTCTCTAATCTTTCTGCTAACAGAGGGCTAATAAAGGGGCCAGAGTCAATTATTGACCAGAGAAATGAACATTTGATGAGGTGCTGATAGTCAGGGGAGACAGCAACCAGCATTTCTATCTTCTCCAGGGCACAGGAGGAGTGAGAGGCAGACACAGAGAATGAGAGAGAAATTGCCATTTTGTGAGCACAAACACACACCGGCAGCCATCCTGAGCCCCTCAGCAGCAGTTTGCTGAGGCCAGCACTGAGGCCTGCTCTCTATTCCTTCAGGTTTCCTCTGAGTCTTTGCAGAGTCAGCTGGTTGAAAGGCTGAGCGGCGGTGCAGCACAGAGAAGCCAGGTTACACAGGTAATCAGAAGACATGTAACTGTAGCAGGTCAGGGATCAGAGTCTGGAGGAGTGGCTCTCTGATTCCAACAGCCACAGGTCGTCCTTTGTGTTTATATTAGTGCTTTGATGATATTAAACTCTGGGTGTCTCCAGCTTAACGAGGAGGACACAGAGATAATTATATTGGTCCTGCCCAGCCTGACAGTCGAGTTAAAGGAAAACTTGACTTCAGGCCAAACAGAACCTTCTGCCAGGAACCTGAGAGGGCTTTTTGTTTCAGGTCTGAACTTTGAAAACACGTGCACAGCTTTATTCAGTCCTGTTATTAGTCGGTTGTGAAGCATCTTGTCGTTGACCTGGAGAAAGTTCTTCATGCCTGTGTTTCATCCCGTCCAGGTGACTAACTCTCACACTGAATCGTCTGCAGTTAGTCCAAAATGCAGCTTTTAACTGCAGCCACAAGCACAGAACACTTCACACCACTTTTAGTGTCGCTTCATTGGCTTCACATCTTTATCCTGGACATGCATACTTATTAAATAGCAATTAGAAACTCAGCCACATGTATACAGGACAGATACAGTGACGTTCTCCAGGAGAAATCAGGCCTCTCTAATCCCCCTCCCCGAACACAGGAACTCATTTACATGATATTTAAGAAATCCGCTTTGTGCAGAAAAGAGCCCAATGTAACCTGGTTATTGGACTGGATTTACCTGCACTGACGCAGATCATTTTCTACACAGTGAGTAAAAAGAGTTTTTATATGTTAGACAGGCAGAGAGAGACGAAGAGCAGGAAGAGAAGAGAAAGAAAGAGACGGAGTGGTTTAAAGTTAGCAGAGATAAATACACTGACGACAAACAGAGCAGCTCAGAGAGGGAGAAAAAGTGAACATTCGCTGCTGACAGAGAAAGAGAGAAAGAAACCATCAGTGGTGTTTATTTAGAGTAACACAAACAGAGAGATGATGGAGGAGAAGAAAGAGAGAGCATTAGAGAGATAGACAGAGAGGTGGAGAACAGTGCTTTTCATTTGATTGAGTGCGAAGCATATGGCAAAGCAGAGGCCATTACAAGGTCTTCTGCCTCAGGGGGAAAGGGATAATGGGAACCTCACACTCATCACTTAGAGGCCAAAACCCTCCAACTGAAGGCAGCAGAAAACCTCCGAGCTCAACATTACACATCCACACATCTGTAACAAACCAGGGCTGCAGCCGACTCTTCGTCTGTAAAACATCAGGAGGTAATGAGTCCAACTGTCTGAAACCCAAGCATGTTCCATTTCACTTCAACAGAAAATCTGAGAAGAAAGAGCATGTTTTGATTTTGGGTTTCAGTCAGAGCTATCGAATATTTTCTGTCTTAATATCTCAAAACTCTGTATCTGTCTGTTTAACTCACATAAAAACAGATCCATGTCTGTTTACTGCAGGCTTCATGTTGCGTGATCTGAAGAGCATGTGATCCATTATTGTTCAGAGAGTCAGAGTTACTGTGAAGCACTGCTGATTTATTTAGTCGTGCAGATTAACATTGTTACATGCAGCATGCATTACATACTGTATCCCATAATGACTGTACTGTATGTGCACAGCATGCAAATCACAGGATTCATTATTTAGAGTAATGTCATGATCTGAAAGTGGAACACTACAATCTGATCATGTTTAAAACAAATGATTTGAGTTCAGATGTTGATGTGTAACTGCGTCAGTGGAGATTTAATCCACACATCAGGTCACTTTAAATAAAAATGCAGTTGGAATCACAGCTCAGGGTGAATGTGATTGAACAGCTGCATTTAAAGAACCAACAAACTACTAATCTCCACGTCAGGAACACGTAGGCAGCCACATCCTGCTGAGGGTTTCATTATCACTTCACATCACAGACACACACTCTGTGTGTGTTTGTTTTCTGTAATGAACAGAGTCGTACCTTTATCTGGACTCACCTGCACAGTCAACAGGAGCAGGTGCTGGCTGTAATCTGTTTATACTCACACAGAAGTGAGAACTGAAGTCAGGTTTAACCGTCTGAGGAGAGACCGTTTTAAAATATATTTTATTTCTGCCAGTTTTTGCTTCTGTTCTTGATGTTGTGCACAAAGTAACTGGCTGCTACACTCAGATATAATTTGGCTCGCAGCGTTTGTCCTGAAGTTCATTTTGAATACATTTCTGAATGTTTGCAGAGAGAAAAAAAATCACTGTTGTTTTTCTTCCCTGCAAACACAAACTACCTCTGCACAGCCTCCATCAGTCTTTATGACGTGAGTCTGAGATCTCTCCAACGAAGGAACAGGTGGAGCTCAAGAGGCCTGGTCATCACAACCGAGATCAAGATCCACGTCTCTCTGTGCTGAGACGTAGAGGACCGCCACCACCACAAACCAAAAATACAAACATCCATCGAGACCTGCCTGAGACTGACGTTCACGCTTCACTGCTCCAACACCATCAGCAACACAGAACTGTGGGAACAAACGAAACAACAGCAGAGGACGAGATTCTCCAACCACGCTGGAGATGGATGAGATGTACACTCCACAAACCAGCTGGAGACACCATTACACCATTACACGCAGCAGGATTACAGGGGAAAAACATGAGACACTGTTCAGCCAGTTCTATGATCTGTTCTCTGCTAACCAAACTAGCCACAGCACCAGCTAACTGCAGATCATGTGTTGCTAATGCAGTATTTAAAGAAAGTGTTAAAGTACTGTTGTGTATTTGACTCATGTGAAATGTGCATGTAGCTGTGTTAGAGTCGGGTTTCCAACCTGTTTTTGGAATAATGTCACATGCTGATTTTCATATCTGCGCCTTCATTACACAGATATTTACATATATATGAGGTTTTAAAAGCTGAGCTCAACTCGAACTTTATCATTAGTTGTAATTTTTCTTCATCGTCTCGTCAGTATGGATCTAACCTGCGATGAACTCACTCTGTCTCAGACTCAGTCACTGCAGAACCTGACGAGGTAAAGTGAGCAGTGTTACATAAACTGAATCAGTCAATAACTGTGTGGGTGTATGGGTGTGTGGGGGGGGTTCGGGGTGGGGGGGTTGTGGTCCTTGTCACTGAAGCTTTTTAAAGTTTGCAGGAGCTTCTGTCCCTGTATCACCTGATGAGGAACAGAATTCAAATCCAGAGACCTCCCCTCACCATGTGATAGATCAGCTGATCCAGGATGCAGCATGTGCACTTTTACACTTGAACTGAATTTTCAGTCGTGATTTTCCACCCGAACGATCCTGTTCAATTATCTTCTTCACTGTAACCACAGCTGTGAAACATTTTCCTAAAAACAACAGAATAACTGACTGAGCTGAGTCTGATCTGACGAGCTCAGACGCCTCCTGAGCTCAAACACAGTTCAGATGAAGGAGGCAGTCGACACCAGCTAAACAGTGCACTGTGTGTGTCGGGTGATGGATAGACTAATATGTGATGTTATGACTGCATTGTCACTGTGGAATATGAACTGATTGATGAGGTTATACTCTACATATCTCTGGCTGGATTCACTAAGTTTTAATGCACACACACTGAAAACCTTATAATTTCTGACACTAATATTCTTTCTGAACAAATCAGAGCTGTAGCCACAGATTTAGAAATACTGAGTCCTTCGAGTCCAAGTTTCCCCAGCTCACCCAAAAACTTTAGATAACTGATCAATTATAATTTCGCTGAGTTTTCCAAACATGCAGGTGTTCAAGGAAGTTCAAGAAATAAATACTGAATATTCTGTTTTTTCTTATTCTGAAAGTACCAGGGGCATGACCTCGGCGTCTTCGAGGATAAAAAAAAACAGCCCTGAAACAAACCAGCACAAAGATCCAAAGCCTCAACACTGAATCCTGATTCTGTTTTAAAGGACAACTTGTGCTACACTTACTGCAAAGTAAGAACTCTTTTTCCATGAAAAGTTCTGTATTAGATTACTTTATCCCAGTTCTAGTCTTTTGACTTCCATTTAAAGCATCTTGGCTTATCTGAAGGACAGCATACAGACTGATTTAAAATGTTGTCTGCTCTTATCTTTCCTCTTTGGCCTCGAGACAAAAACAGATGCAGAGCGACTGTGGAGGAGCTTCGCCTTCGATTTGGCTCCCAGATCGTCGAGAGGGAATACATGAGTGTGTGGCACATATTCAACATATATACAATCTGAGATCCAGGCTCTGCAGCCAACGTGTTACTGAGCCTTAAAGTCAAACATATGCTCAAAGACAAGAGCTCAGAGCGCAGCAGAAAACATGTCAGTGAAGAACCGATCGGCCTGTTCAGTCACAGATTCATGACTGGAATTAAAATGATAAAGTAATGAGAGCGGTCGTTCTGTCGCTCTGCTTCTTTGTTTGCTGTTGTTCACCAGAGGCTAAAATAAGAAGAGTCACGAATCTCTGTGGCTGAGCTGATGAGTCACTGAGTGAGTCATTACCTACACACACTACACCTTCCTCTTAATGACCTGCGACTGGGCTGACGGCTCTGTAGGCAGCCGTCTCTCATGGTCGTCATTAGAGGAGGTAGTGGAGGGGCTGATGAGATGGTGCTACAGGAGTTAGAGTGTTTGATGTCCACGAGGAAAGAGTTAAATCTGTGTGTGTGTGTGGGATGTAAAATGGAAAATTCTACATGATAGTACTGTAGAGGCTTAGCCCTCTCATGTTATGACAGACACCTCATACAAACATACTGGTCGTTTGTTAGAAGACTGTTTCCTAAAGTAGCGCCCCCAACCCCAACCCTAACCCAACCCCAACCCCAACCCTAACCCTAACCCTAACCCCGGCAGCAGGACGTATCACAGTGTGGCAGCATGCAACAGGCATAATGAGCTCTGTCATCATGGTAACAGTGATAAACGTGTGGTTAATATTACTGAACAGGCTCTGTTTGGTTAGGTTTCGGCATAAAAGCGAGCCTGGTTAGGTTTAGGAAAAGATGGTGGCTTTGGCTGAAATAGCTCAGCAAAGAAACAACAAGTGTGAGACTTTAAACAGGAGTCAAACCCAGGTCTCCCACATGAAGGTCTTCTGCTTGTTCGACACATCCACCCACCCAAACCGCTTCCTTGTCATCATTGATACAACATGTACTTAACAGATGTCATAATTTCTTCGGCCACTAGATGTCACTGAACAAGAAAAGGTAACTGTGGGTCGTAATAAGCTGCAGCACAAACGACGCAGGCCAGTCTCCAAACAACATCATCAGAATAACCAGACACAACGAACAAACCGCTCACTCTGCACAAACATCTACAACTACTGGACTAACATCTGCACTCAGATCCAGTTCTGGCTGGAGTCAGTTTCCACTGATGAACATTTGACTGAAACATTCTGACATGTTCACTCTGTAAAGACTGAACTGTCAGTCTAACACCTACTTTAAAATAGACCTCAAGACACCAGGTCTGTGATCCAAAATGCCTGATAACAAAATCTAATACAGTACAGTATATATGTACAAAAATGTAAATTCTTTAACTTCAGTCACATGATCTGTTCAGACTGTTCCTGTCATGGTTAGTTTACATTTTGTGCATTATTCTATCTAGTGCTGATCATAGTAACATTCCTTCCTCAAATTTATTGAAGCTTATTAAAACTGTTGCTGTTCACATTTATTTATTTAGAGTCTAATAACTCTACTGGAACAGATCAGATTCAGCTTTACTTCTTTACCTGTTTGCACTGTCTGGTTACCTCTGCCAAGGAGGTCATGTTTTCACCCGTGTCTGTTTGTTTGTCAGCAGGATGACGCAAAAAGTGTGGAACCAACTTGTACCAAAGTTGGAGGGAAGGGACGTGGGCCCGGGAGGAGCCCATTAAAATCTGTGCAGATCCAGAAATTATTCATTGCTTGTCAGCCTCACCTGAGTTTGATGCTGTACTGGTACTAGGTTTTTAGAATAGCTTGAGAATAGTTGGACAGGTTTTATTGTAATTATCTATTTCACTCTAAACAACAAAACCTGAGGCTTCTCTTTTGAAGTCGTTGCTCTGATGTGACATTGAGCTGATGTGTATCAAAGCCAGTGGACCGCAGCCTCTTCAGGTGTTAAACAGTGACTACACACAAAGACTCCACCCTGAAACATGAATGTTGCACTGAGTCGATCCTGCAGCCCGCAGGACGCCATCAGGCTTCTCTTTAAAATGCCTGTTTTTGAAATTACTCAACATCAAATGTGGAATTTACTCATGAAGAAACAAAAGAGAGAAGCATGAAAATGGATCAGTCAGCGTCAGTCTGAAGGAGAAATATTCCTCTTTGGTGATTATGACTGAGCTGTGTGGAGGAGAAAAAAACACAGAAACGATGGATTTGTTTTACAAAATGGAATATTTAGGGGAGAGGAGACAAGTTATTTTGATGAATGGTGGCTGTGCTGTACGGAGATAGGCTGAGAAAACATTAGTCCAGCCGCTGCAGCGATGAACTACATTACTGAACACGAACGCCGTATGTTTCCCTCAGTTGACGGATCTCTCTCTGAATGGCTTCAGACTGGCTATCATTCCCAGAGTAACACAGCACGGTCTGATGAAGTAAAGTGAAACCACCTCTCTTTTCATTTATAGTATCTTCCTCAGCCGCCCCCACCCTGCAGCTCCCACTATAGTGATAAGTATGTGTCACTGCTCTGTTTATGGGAGCAAAGGAGACTAATAAACGTCTGATGGATGTCATCCGGGATTCCCAGGTAATCAAATAGGCAAATTAGATGCTGCATTAGCTGGCGTGTTGCTTCTAATACATCTCCAGCTTAATGAATTTATAAATAAACACACTGAGGGGATGGCTGTTTAAGAAGGAGATGGAGGAGGATGAAGAGGCAAACAGCTGCAGAGCCGAGGTTTGGAGCCGCCATGGAAACAAGATCTCAGGAGGACGGATGATGGTGAACGCTCCTCAACAATCTCCACACACAAAACTCTCGAACCAGAGGGTTTTCATTAAACTGCAGCTGAGCGACTCCAACGTTTAAACTCATTTTACACAGAGGTCATTTCTGTTCATCCATTCGATTTAGATTTATGCTCATTAACCTTTTCCTCTTTGTGTCTGTAGCAGCTGTCAGAACACAACCAGGAAGGAAACGCCACAATCACAACATGAAGTGCTCCACAGCAACAACTGTCAAACAGGAATCTAGTGCAACAATACAGCTGACACATCCTCACATCTTCAAGAGCTGTTTAACTGAGCTACATTAGAGGGTCCAGAGGACACAGGAGGGAAGGTGATACCTTACACCTCTGTCCTGATGCTAACAACTCATGTTCACCATAAACCAAGTGTGATACATCTCTGAGGCCACTCAGGACTCAGAGTCATACTGTGCTGCTGTTGATCTGCAGTCTTGCTAAACATATTAACAATCTCACAGAGTTTGTTCTTATTAACTACAGACAGTGAAAAATACCAAGTAATAAAGCAGGAAGTCAGAATACTCTCCACAAACATTAGTTTGCTCCACATTCAGAAATAATGTGTTGGTAATAATAGGGGAGGACACTGCAGCATTTACTCTGACACTCTGTAATCTATCAGTTAATCCAGACTCCACCCAGCTGATGATTCTGCTATTGACCTATAGCTGTGACAGCCTCACCTCTAAAGGATGCTGTGTTGAATGCAGATGAGAAGTCATAGCACAGACACATATCGTTTTGGGTGATGGAGATGACAGTTAATTCTATGCAATACATACAATAGACCACCTCCACCTTTTACATGCACATTGAAATGCTCCCTGTTTCCCTAACGCTAAGATAAGGACAGTTACAGGTTCTGCAACTGTACCCATCTGTACGCAGACGACACAATTATTTATATTTATATATCAGAAATCTGATATTCAATTTACTTCAGTACTCACCTACAGTATGATTCTGATACTGTGCAGATGTGTCATGCCAACATGTGTCTTGGCTTCATTATCTACTTGATTTTTTTTCCTTTCTGTCGACTTCCACTTGCTGTAAACAAACATTTAAACCTGTAACTGGCTTTAATGTGCATCTTAGGTTGATACCTCCATGTCCCATCTTTTATCTATTTAAGATAGCTACAGTAGATTGACTTCATGTACAGCATTATAAATATGAGCTCTTATCTTGCTGTTGATTTGTTTTAATTGCTCTGTTTCACAGCCATTTCACTTGAGTGTGTTTGTTCAGAGCAGCTCTGATCAGCGTCCTCTCTGTTCTCAGTCTCTACAGAACCTTGTTGAAAATCTTTCTGTTTCAAGGCTCCTTTGATTAGAATAATTTACCATCACAAATTAAATCCTTAACATCTATTGGATTACTCAAAATGAGTCATTTCTTATTTGAAATCAAGTTGCTGAGGCTTGAAATGTTCACTTTAATAGTAATCTATTAATATCATGAGAGTGACACTGTTACTGCTGAACTGTGTTCTGTTCTTTCTTTGTGTTTCACCAGCAGGTGATGGCCTGTTTTTTAAGATGGAAGCACCAACATTAAACATCTAACTTTAAAGCCTACATTAGGTTAGTGTTCAGTGCTGTAAAGGTTCCTGGGTGGAGTATCACTTTATCACTTCACAGGCACTAAAGTGAGTTTTAAAGCAGCCCCTCCGCTCACTGTAAAAATCCAAATAATGCCCGAGTTGTTTTTGTTGTGCTTCAGAAGCTCTGCCTCAGAGGGTGGTAACATCAGAGACGAGGGTGTAATCAAACCAAAGAAGTCTGATTAATGAGAGGAAATCACCCACAGCAGTTTTCTTTTAGCTTACAAGCTAGAACAAACCAGTTTTCACATCAGGACAAGAGACCTGTAAACACTGCACTGAGACGTGAGTTGACATGGTGAACTCATCACTCGTGTGTTGTGGTGTTTGTCTCCACCTGATGGATGTCAGTGCTCCCTCTCTTTCAGCTCTGTGTTTGGTCTCCTCCTCCTTCACCCTGTTCACCAGCTGCTCTCTGACAGAGTCTGTCTGCTGTTTGCTGCTCAGCAGGTCGAGCACAGAGGCTTTTACAGCTTTAAAGTGAAGTCAAGTAAAACAGTGAAGTTATGAGCCGTAAAACCAAAGCAATGAGCTGAGAGAGGCTAAGATGCTCTGTGATAATATTCTGTAGCTTTGTCATTATGAGAGATCACTCTCACATACGTGCACTGACTTGTTGATATAAAAATATTGATTAGAACAGCTTCAGTCGGGCTCCCACAGCAGCTTCAGCTTTCTATTCAGACATTTCTGGCCGTTGTCCACCATCTTTTTCTAACTATGTGCAGGACCACTGAGACAGGAGACAGTCCCAGGTCCCAGTCAGGTGACTGACACTCTCTGAGGAGATGGTTATCTCTGATGTCCACTGCGAAGAAACAAAATTAAATCAGGACATTGTGAGAATGTTTTGTCAATGATGATCTGGCATCAAGTGTCAGCATTGCTCATGTTAGAAACCAACTATGAAAATACTTTAATTTTAAAACAAACAGAGGCTGCAGGTAGTTTTCCACACCTCATGTGATTTTTACCAGCACTCTTCACTCAGAATGCTCCACATGGCAAATAGCTGGGAGACATTATTCCCTCCTGCTATGTGCTGCCAATGCCGAGTTCAGATGGTATTACGGGGCCCAGTTACCCAGTCAGCATTCTCAACCTCGGAAGAAATGGAAAGCAAATATCTCACAGCATTTTTCTTTGCAATCTTGCTGATTCAGAGATAATAAGGGCAGGTTCCTGAGGGTCTTTTGAAATGTGTCTGTTTTCAGGAAGCTGCAGAATAATAAGCCCTGATTAAATAGATACCTCCAGAGTCTCTTCCTCACATGTGCAGTTGAGGTTTAATCTCACGTCCAAGCCCAAACTGACCTGAAAGTTTGTACAGAGACACATTCGATTAAGACTCATGAAATGAGTCGAGACTCAGAGATTTAACCACAGATTAGTTTCCCTCATTTTGGCCTGAGGAAGTTTGGATATGGGATCAAGTTAAAACTCGTCCTCCTGCTGAGGTGGGTTTATGTTTGGACTTGTTTATTTCTGAGTAAAGCTGTGGACAAGAACAGTTACAAGTTACAACCACGAGAAAAGTCAACGTGCGATTCTACCCTGACGTGGCTGAGTATCGACTGTGTTCAGCAGCAGATCTGTGAAACTGGAAAGATGAAATCTGCTGAGCTTTGGCCTTCACATAAAACTACTGACTGACACTGAGAACATGATGCTGTGAAAACCACATCGAAAATTTCCAAAAAAATAATGAATGAATAAAATTTGCCACCACAAGTAGAACAGGCCTTCTCCGATGTCTGGTATACTTTTATACATCTTATCTATTTCAACATATTGGACTTGGAACACGTTCTCTCATAAATAAAAGAGCAATTTTTGAAAATATGGATCCTCTTTCCTTCTGCAATAAAACCTACTCTGAACTTTTCTCAGTGACTTTTCAGTGGGTTGTGTCTCTTCCTCTGCATCTTATTAAACAGAATCCAATTAAAGGAAATGTATATTTTTCTGATGGAGGCACTTTAGATGTTAGAATTAAGCGCAGTGCAAAAACATGTGCAAAGTTCTGAACAGCTCAGTTCCCAAAATTAACTAGACAGAATTTCAGATGAGTCAGTCAGTGTGAGGTCCTCATTCTTCCAAAGACAATGTTACATGACTGACAGTTCTTCGATAACTTCAACAGCTTCAACAACGCCGCTCTTCACGCTTTACAGCCCCACAGATCAATCTGCTGCCTGATTTAAGCTAAAGCAGAAATGTCTGAGTCAAATAAAAGCAGCACATAGAGACGTCTGTCTGTGAGTTTACATTTTGAGATATGAACCTTTATTTTAATGACATCTCTAACGTGACAGGGTCTACAGGATCTGCTGCTCAGGTCTCTGGGAAACCAAGTCAAGTCTTTGTGTTACACACTGGTTTACAGATCAGGCAGCACCACAGGGATGGAGGCTTGTTTACTCGCGGTAGACGTGGGCGTCAGTCTTTGCCAATCAGTTCACGTCTTCTCATTTACTTTCCAAGTAATAAGCTCCCTGCCACAACACACTGATAGTCCTGTACTGAATGAGAAGAGTCGAGATTCACATTATCCCTGAGAGAAAAGCCCAGATTCAAAATGCAAATATTTGGCAGCTTAAATGTGAAGCTGGTGTTTGTGTTCACGACAGGTGCACCATGGGACTACATGTGTTTTAACCACAGCCATGTTTCAGCCTCCTCTGGGTTCATCAGACTCTGGTGAATAACTGAGACAGAAGTTGAGAGAAACTTTAGATAAGAAACTCTTTCCTGCTAATCAGTCTCCCACCACCTGACTAATCACTCTGGATGTGTCCTCCCTCTGTGTGTGTGTGTGTGTGTGTGTGTGTGTGTGTGCAGGCTCCTATCTTCAACTCCCTGCTGCAAACCAACGCTGTCTAATTATATTACCGACTCTGTATTCATGTGTGTGTGTGTTGTGGATGTGTGTCTGTCGACTGATAGAAGGAACCTCCTGCAATCAATACATGGTGGATTACTCACAAATCTGCAGATAACCCAGAAAGACCTGCACGCGTCTCTCACACACAGAAACAGAGCTCTTCTATCAAATATTTATCAGCTGAGCAGTCGGCTAAGAAGGCCTCGTACCTATTCTTGGATTGATAGCATCAGAAATAAGAGGATTTAGGAGCAATTACCAAATGTGCACAGTGACCAGACTCTCTTAAAGACACAGTCCCTCTGGACTCTTCACTGCAGGACTGTAACTGCACCATATGTCAGACAGCCTGAGGGGATTCACAGCAGTGACTGGATGTTCAGTCAACTGTCGCTCTCCACTGTCCTTCACAGACTGGGCCAGTGTAACATGGATAGACTGAATCTGTATTCACACAGCTGCTGCACGCTGAAAAATCTTCCCTGTCCATCCCATCATTCAGAATCTAGAGCTGAGGCTCAGAGTAAGACCTAATGACAGAGAGAACCTCAGTCCTGGACTTAGGAGTCTGAGATTCCTGAGCTTTGAGCCCTGACTGTGTTATATCAGTGTTAGTTTGACAGGTCATTCACTTCACATTAAACAGTAATAAACATAGAAATAAAGCTGATTTCATGGTAAATGTGACGCTGCAGTTTATCTGAACAGATGACAACTTGTTTGTCAAATAAAAATCACTGTGTCAACATGTTCCTGGTGTTTGGTGCCAGATTTAATCTGCTGCCACTGAACTTATCCTCCCTCCGTCTTGTTTTTCTGATGAAGCATATTGGAGTTAAGAAGACTCTTGATTACGCCGTCTTTGCTTGTTTACCCTGAACCTCAGAGAGCTGAGGTAATGTCGTCACAGTGTGTGATTTTATGCAGCACTCATGATGTGTAACAGCAGTGTCGGCGTCAGTCGGTGTCTGTCCCACCACGCCGGCTCCCTCTTTCATCTTTCTTGTGTTTCCACAGTTAATTCCTTCATGTTTTCTCTGCTCATTACCATTCATAACGAACCAACGGCGGGAGATTAAGGTCCGACACTTTTCCTGAACACTCTTTCAGAAACAACCTGTTGTTAGGATAAAGAGGCTGTTTGGAGCAGCACTGAGAAGGACGGCTGTGCACCTCATTTTATCACAGTTTAAAAACCAGCCCAGATCAGAGAGCGAGGCCTGATCCCATGTGGAAATAATGGACAACTGTTTGTTATTAGCATAGTTAAGAGATTTCTGGGCGTCCTCTGTGCTCCCTGGCAGAGCTGTGTCCTTTAATAATCCCCTAAAAACTCCAGCACATAAATGTCAGGACGCATCCCAACTGGTGAGTTGTGAAGAGTCATCAGATTGCTCTAAATGTCACTGAGATTATTCAGAGAGCAATCAACATCACTCTATACTCTAATTAATTCCTTTCAAGCTTCTGTGACTCACCAGTTTAGATCAGATCTGTTTCATGTTCATCAGTCAGACCGGTTTACTCGGACATGTTTCTGAGCTTTGGAAGCCTTAAGACTGACACAATAGATCTAAATCTGTTCCATCATGTTAATACTGTGGTTTTCATAATCTGACAGTGAGGACGTCCCCTCACATAAAACTGAGATAACTGACCCCCCAAACACAAATATACAAATTACATTCAGGCAAACTGGCAACATTAAAAATGCATTAAACTATGCTGAACTCTCTGTGATCAGCTCCTGGTGTCAGTGTATCATGGATGTTCAGACAGCTCTCAGTGTTTCACTGTGACACTGAAGGAGAGTTAAAAACAGGAGGATTCTGAATGAGGTTCTGCAGTTAGAAAGAACGTCCTTTTTGTGTAATTTCTAAGCTGATTTGTGGATCGACATCAGAGATAATGATCTCCTCTGTGAGGCTAAGTCAGACTGGATCTAAAAATATGAGTTTCATGTCTGTGTGTTCAGATTTATGACTCAGAGAAGGAGTTTGAGATTTGGTGGTAACTGCAGCGGCTGAGCTCTGTGTGTGTGTGTGTGTGTGTGTGTGTGTGTGTGTGTGTGTGTGTGTGTGTGTGTTCTTACCTGCTTCTCTGGAGAGCTGCATGAAGGCGTCCACCCCCTTCTCCCCGTAGCTGCCCTCTGAGGCCACGGTGGACACGTAGTTCCAGCCCATGGCTTTGACGATGTCCACCATGGCCTGAGCCTGGAAACTGTCTGGAGGGACGACCCGGGAGAAGAAGTCGTACCGCCGGTCGTCGCTCAGCTCGGGGGCGGTGGATGCATAGCTGATCTGAGGGATCTGGACGGAGAGAGAGAGGAAAGGAGGAGTTAGGACGGAGGACCCTTTCACACCTGGAACAAAGAGCACCGCAGTCTGTATTATCACTGCATTAAATCATTATGAAGAGTCGACTAAAACCTGAACAAACAGGAGGAATAAAGGAGAAAAAATAAAGTGCAGCTGATAAACACATGCAGTCTAAAAGATTAAAGTGGTTAAAATAAACAGTGACTCTCTGTCAGAGCCAATATCTCTGCGAGTGCGTCCACTGTGATTTAACAAGTCAAATAGAAATGTGGGAGTTGGTAGAAGATTTTCTGTTTGCTGGAAAATGAGTTTGACACAGTAAAGAGTAAAGGTGTTCATGGTAATTACACAAAATCAGCATGAGGTCAGGGATTATTTGATCTCTGTCCATCAAGGTTTTCACTAATGGCCAGTAAAAATTAAATTCCATCCCTCAGGAAAATCTCTGACAAACTCTTAAAGTTGCAAATCCCCTCACCAGATATTTCTTCCAATTACCCTTTGATCTGTTGGGAGTAGAGATGCACTCACACTCTCACATTAGGTGCAGGTTAAAGTTTGATGCATGTTAATGCTCTGCAGCTCAGCCTGTGCAGAAGCTTAAACACTCACCCACAGTTTATCACACACGACGCTTTATTTTGGGATTTTATGTTTCAGAAGAAAAAGAAGAAATAACACGAGGATCAGGGAGGAAACTGGATTTAAAAAATATGATTTACAGCACAAACACTTTTTTTACTTTGAGGAACAGTAGAACATAATCAGCTGCTTATTTGCACTTTCTCCTTATTTTTCTTCAGTTCATTTTACCAGAGACATTTTCTCATTTGTCAACATGGCAACAGAAGATCATGTATTTTAAATAGTGGGGATCACTGTCATCTGCAGAGTGCTGCAACACAGGAACACTCAGTTTCATTAAGACTGGCTGGAATGAATCAGATCAATGAAGACTGTGTTTCACTGAGCGTGACTCCGTCTGATGGACACAGCAGAGAGCTGTCATACAAACCTGACCATCAGGAGCTCATGATTAAAGAATGGAATGATGTGTTTTTTCCTTAAGAAATGCAGAGGAGGTGAGAGACTTCTACTGTGAGCACTCGATAATAATTAACACTCATATTATTAACTTGAGGCTACATGACCAGAGAACAATGTTCAGACACTTCCTGTTTCCAGCCTTCATCCTCAGAGTAATTATCCTGTGTGTGTATCATCGTCCTGCCTCTCCGCTGTGTGGTTGTCGTAGTGTTGTGTCTGTGTCCTGTGCCTCTGGATCCCTTTGTGTTTGCTGTGGGTTTGTTTAGTTTAAATAAACTCTTTAACCTCTGTGTCCGGGTGCTTACTCCTGTGCCCCTTCACCCTAACTGGAACAGCTGTAACTGTACAAACACTTCCCTTCCCATCGTGTAATGAAGACAGACACAGGCCAGTCTTTCTGAGTCTGTCTTAAATTATGTCTATTACTTGTTTTAATGTTTGTTCCTGAGCCCTGTGTCAGATCATTGTGTGCTCCTTTCATTAAATCACACGGCCACAAAAATGAAACACAGCGTGTCTGTTTGTAGAAACTAAAATTAAAATTCAATAGAAAATAGTTGCTGTCTGGTTTCGTTTTCATATTTTCCTGCCTCTGTGAGGACAACTGTGACGCTCACGCCGCCCTGTCAGTGTTGGGCTGGATCCAGTGAGCAGCCGCAGCAGCAGAGCCCCAGGTCTTTACCAGACTGTGCAGCTTTACTGGCTGTGTCCTTGAAATGTGGCTGAAACGTGTTTAAAGTTTTATAGTTTCTGACTCAAGATGTCACAAAGGCCATCTCATCTGGCCTGCAGGGGATGGATGCTGCATCAGACACACACACACACACACACACACACAGAGAGAGAGAGTCATAAAAACACACATTCTGTCACAAATACATAAAAATAAAATGAAAAGCACAGATAAACAAGTTATTGAATGTACTGTAGCACAACCCACATCAATATCTCTCTCACACACACACACACACACAGAGTGGGGTGGTGTTTTTGTGGAGGCCTACAGCATGAAAACACAGTAAAACCTCAGGGAATCAGAAACACCTCCAACCTGCTGTTCCTGCTCTGCACCATTCACACACACACCACACACACACACCACACACACACAGAGGACATCAGGACGGACAGAGAGAACGACCGATCATTTATCCACAGCTACTGGTTTCAGAACAAAAGTTCCTTTAGAGAATAACGAGGCCCTGCATTCACCTCCTGCACCAACAACACTGCATTCAGCAGCCAAGTGGACGATGGACGGACAAAGACAGGACGTCAGGTGGAGTCACCCCAGTGACAGGCTGCCATCATCTCTCTATACATACACATATACAGATACGTTACGTCCCCCCCCCCCCCAAAGAAATAGTTGTTCTTCTGAGCATGATTATCAACCGGACAGAAGTAAGACAACAGGATTGTCTGTGTTTTAAGGCTCAGTCTGACTCTGAGAGCAGCTGCTCTGAGCTGTTACAGGAGAGCGCAGACCTCCTCAGATCTGAGGGCCTGATGTTACAGCTCTCTTCAAGAGCTCTTAAACAGTCTGACGTGGCCTCCTGTAGGCTGGGATCAGCAGCTGGCAGATGTTCCGCTCCTCGTCCTGATAAGGCAGCTGAGGACCAGCAGCTCCACAGCCGGTACCCAGGCGGCCCTCAGACCTGGTCCCGCTCTCAGAGGTAATTCAGAAAGTGGCGTCACGCCGACCACGTCCACCTCCTCAGGCTGAGACAGACACAGCTGCTGGAGGTCAGATCACTGACGAGCACATACACACTGCTCCAGTCACAGATGACCCGAGCTACTGGATCTGTATTACTGTAGCCACACACACACACACACACACACACACACACACACACACACACACACAGCAAAGCAGTGACAGTGGAAAGAAGGAAGGAGGACGGAGTGAGAGAAAGGACTGAATCCCCATCATCTCCAGTGTCCATTAGTCCGTCCCACTGTGTGACATAAAGCACATGAGCCACCTGCGAACAGTCAGATCCTCTAAATGAGCTCCAGTTCCAGGTGGGAGTGGAGACTAATGACAGGCCTGACAGCAGAGAGGGAGGAACACAAGGGAGGAGAAAATCCTGGCCAGAAAAATAAAAGCCGTCAGTCTGACCTGATCCAGGACCTGCTGTCAGACAGATCACAGCGGTCCAGAGGTAGTTCTTATCTTACAGCAGCATTAGTTTAAAATAGGTACAACACTGGAATCTGTCCTAATGAGGACAGTCCTCTCTCTGCGTCTCTGTCTGTCCGTCCCTCTGTCCACTGTAAGACATGGAAACACCATCACAGAGTGAAAATGTTGCCTGAGGAGTTTGGAGAGAGTACAGCGGCCTCTGTGGGACAGCTGATGGGACTCACTGGGTCTGTGGTGGTCACTGTGTGTGTGTGTGTGGGGGGGGGGGGGTCCCACAGCACCAGCATCAGCAGAAACTGACTCAGCTTCAGCGTTGTCGTCTCTGGTCTGAGCCTCGAGGTCGTCAGAGAAAATCAGACAGAGCAAATGGAAGGAGAGGACGCTGAGGTTTAATGAGGTCAAACTGCTCCTCAGTTTACATCTGTGCTCATTTGAAATTCTGGGTCTAATCCACAGTACGTGTCCTCACACGTTGTCCTGCCAGAGCCTCCACTCTGCTGAACTACAACACTCAGATTTTAAACTGGTGTTTGATGACTTCATGACTCTGGTAAAACAAGCGTTTCTGAAAGCAGCAGGCACCGAACCCTGTAACATTCAGCTCGTCAACAGGTCCAAAACCAGACGACAACTTGAATGATAATAACGTTGTCGAATAAGCAGCATGTGTTTCAAGAGGGAGAAGCAGCAAACAAATACACAGAGAGGCAGGTGAGTGATGTGAGGGTAAATGAGATAAAGAAAAAAGAAAAAGCTGTGTGTCTGAACCCAAAGTCTGGCAGAGAACCAAACCCTCCTCTCTCTGCCCCTTTGATAGATTAGACTCATAAGCAGCTTGGTCATCCCTCTCTCCCTCCATCATACCTGCTGGCTTCCCTCTTTCTTCCCCTGGACATGGAAAGGTCAGCACCTTGACAGCTTCAATAAAACACAACCTGCACTACAGTGTGACAATGGCTAAACCCTGCATTGATCCGAGACACAGAGGGAGAAAGAAAGAGAGGGAGAGACGGAGGGAGGGACGGCAAACATGACCTGAGCTGGAAGGTGACAGCAGCTAAAGCTGCATTGATCCAAGACAGACGGCAACAGAGGGGGAGAGAGAGACGCTGAAGACAGAGGGACTGACAGTAAAGGAGGGAAAGGTGGGGACGGAGTGAGAGGAGGAGGAGGGACAGCAAGAATGACAACGCGACAGAGAGAGATCCAGAATTGATTCAAAAGCCCAGAAGCTTCTCTGAACCTGAGCAGAATAAGGAAGTAGTCAAAGTCACTGAGAGAGAAACAAAGAGAGCGTGGGATACACCGAACACGCTTATTGACATTTCCATCTGACATTTGTGCGAGCGTCCGACGGCAGAGGACTTAAAGTTATTGACCTTCTGCTGAACGCTGATGTCTATTAAATGAGTGTGTTTGTCTGGGAGCAGCGCCGGGTGATTTGTGATGGCGGGGAGCGCTCCTGTCCCGCGGCCTTTTGGCTTACATGTACAGGCTGAACCTTCAGTCAGAGGGTCAGGGGGGTCAGGGGTCAGAGGTCAGAGCGTTGGTGAGGATTTACAGGGCACTGTGATGGAGACTTCTCTGTTCCTTTAGCCAGGAGGTGTCCATTAAAATAATACAGCAACAAAGATCCTGTTTCAGTTTAACTGCCTTCTGACAACACTACACAACGTATAGTAAACTGCAGGTAACCATAGCAACAAGGCGTAGGTACCAGAGAAACTCTCGTTGCAGAGGATCTAACTATAGAGACCATCCTGACAGCCTGCGCTCAGCAGCACAAAAACATCCTCAACTTACCGCTGATGGTCAGGACTTACACCATCAACTCCTGACCATCAGTTAGTTCACTGCATGAGGTCAAACCTTAATATAAATCAGAACCATTGTTCTTCCTCACCCTGCTGATAACTGAAATCATCTGTGGCTCGTTAGAGTTAACTGGCCTCACTCAGCTGCTAAAACCTGAAGAAACAAAGTGAAATCACAGGACGAGCTGAAGGATTATCAAAATACTGTACGAGCTTTTTCTAATTAGCACAGCAGCTCTCCAACAGGGCAGCACTGAACATTAATTATACAGATTAAACACTGTATGAAGGCATGTGTGTGTGCGGTGTGTTACGTCATCAGTGGCGGCACTGGTTCCTCTCTCATCACTGTACTCATGCAGCTCTGACACATCTCTATTCTCTATTAATTAGCCAGCGGGCCACATCTGGAACAGTGTGATCTGTGAACCAAATGGAGTCGACAGGGCCTCGGCAGCACATACGGCACCGAGCAGCGAGGCTGGTGTTGATGGACCTGACGTCACTCAGAGGTAATAAGCAGAAGCAGTTCTCATCACAGGGTAAATTTCTGTACATGAATGAACAGGGCAGCGATGTCTCCTTTATATACTGACGTCAAAAAATAAAGATGTTAACAGTTCACCATGAAAAATGTAAATAGTGCTGGGTTTGGTGCTGAGGTCTGTGTTACTGTGAAGATAGGGAGGTGGTCTCTGGTCAGTGGTACAACAGTCCTGCTTCTACTATTACTGCTTCTATTGCAATTTAATAGTCATTACTAGTATTACCACAATTGTGTTACTGATACCACTTTTTTCCATGAATCTGCATTATGCTATGTTTTCCTGTTCCTAGTCTCTCTCTCTCTTTCTCAACCCAACCGGTCGAGGTAAGATGGCCGCCCACCCTGAGTCTGGTTCTGCTCGAGGAAGTGTTTCCTCTCCACTGTCGCCTGGTTCTGCTCAGGGTGGACCTGTTGGGTCTTTTCATTCAGAGTACGGTCTAGACCTGCTCTATATGAGATAACTTCTGCTGTGAACTGGTGCTGTATGAATGAAAGTGTGTTGAATTACATTAACAGCAGATCAGCTGCTGTTGTCAGTGTGTCGTGGATGTTCAGACCACTCTCAGTGCATCACTGTGGTACTTAGAGAATTAGACTTGACCTTATTGATCCCTTTGGGATGACTCCCTCAGGGAAATTGAATAAAAGAATTCTCACCGTCAGGGAATCGAACGCCGGTCTACCACGTGACAGGCAGAGGTACTGTCCACTATACTAACGAGGAGCGGTTACTGAAGGAGAGTTAAAAACAGGAGGATTCTGGGTGAAGTTCTGCAGTCAGGAGGCATCACTTTTCAGATTTCATGTGTGCTCCTCTGTATCTGCTCTAACATGTTTGGAAAAGGCTTTTTTCCTGATGTTTTTACATGTGGACAGTAGCATCGTGTCAGTGCTAACTGGCTGAGAGGATTCTTGAATATTAAGTTGTTACTCGCTACCAAAATCCTTGTCAGCTGCCACCTACACTTAGTCAAGTTTATTTGTATTTCCCACCATTACATCCAGTTTCTCACAGGGCCTGACAGCGGGCAGCTGCTGAGTAAACACAAGGATTCATAAAAATAAAACCAATTCAGTTCTCTCTCAAGTTCCAACGTGGCTTCAGTCAGTTCACCAGAGAGAGTATTTAATATAAAGACCACTCACACTGACGGCAACAGCAACATAATGACTCAGAATCTAATCAACTGACAAACCATTACAAACCATGGCCAGCAGGTTTTAAACACAGAGTTCAGGTTCAAAATGAATGAATGAATGTTATTTTGAGAGGAGAAACAGGTCTAAACTTGGACACTGCAGGCTCCGGTAGTTTGTCTGACGGCAGATTTAGATGTGTGTGTTTCAGTATGAGGGCTAATTCATGTAGAAGATCCAGATTTAACTCTCAGGCACAGATCAGCATCTCTGACTGCAGAGCTCACAGAGGAACCTGCACCTGAGTGAACTTCAGCTACAGCTGTTTGTTTACCTGTACGTCGCCCTCGGCAACACACGGGTGAGGTCATCAGTCGCAGACGACAGCCAAACATATCAGACATGTTAGAAAAATGTCTTTCTTCTTAGTTTATATTCCAGATGTTTAAACTGTCGGGGAGACACAACAAACACGAGCTGCTAATAGGCCCAGACAGCATAACTCACTGTCTCCATGGCAACATGATACTGTACTTCCTGTTTTCACCTGTTCATGTGAAAAGTTTACGACTTTAATGACTGAGATCAAGGCTCTGATTGGCCGACACATCTGACATCACTGCTCGTAGTGTGTGTGTGTGTGTGGTGTGTGTGTGTGTGTGTAACAGAGGGGGAGAAACAGAAACATTGGTCCTAATCATGTTTAATTACAATGACCCTGTGAGCTCAGAGCACAGCAATCACTGATTTCATTACACCATCTCATTTTCTGTGATATCCTCCTTCACACACACACACACAGTCTCACATTTTGGCACAAAAACACACTGATAGAAACACACACGTGTGGGCGCACACATTCATCAACACGCTGTTATTTTCCCAGCCTGCAGACTGATGGGTAAATGAAGCAGAAAGCAACAAGCTACTGCATGGTTATACACTCTGTGACTCACTGGACTCCTGTGTGTGCGTGTGTGTGTGTGTGTGTGTGTGTGTGTGTGTACATTGTTATTATCACTATATTTGTAAAACAGTGTCTCAGCATTCAGCTAGACTGTGATTCACACCAGAGAAAGACTCTGACAAACCCCCTGTGCTGACTGACTCACTTTCTTTATCTGTTTTATCCTCCTCTTCCTCCTCATGTCTTCCTCCTCCTCATCTCCCCTCCTCCTCCACCCCCTCCCCCTCCTCTAATCTTCCTCGTCTGTCTTGGTTTTTTAGTCGGCCTCTTCATCAGTGAGAAACTCATGGAGCAGGGATGAAAGTGGAGCAGTGGCTGAGAGCTCTGACATTTCTCGGACTACATGTGTCACATGTGTTATGAATGGGTTTCTATTTGCCTGCATGTGATGGAGAATGTCTCTGTGCTGCTGCAGTGTATGTGTTTGCAGCTGTGTGGTATTTAAAATGTCTGCTGTGTGTTTCTACCGTCTTACTGCACCAAAATAAATCAAGAAATAAATCCTGCTCCTTCATTTCAATGGGAGCAGGCTCAGGCAGAAATAACTGAGTCATCCACCAAAAGATGAACCTGACTTAACTTTTCTGTTGCAGTGCGGCGTGATCCAGGAGATTTACCCTCCGCCTGCATCGAGCCGCGGCCGGGACCGTACGATAACTGTTCATCTCAGGGTGGAACTGATTCACTGACAATATGAAACCAATAATTCATGTATCCTCAGTACCTGCCAGGCCTGCTACAGACCAGAGGACTGTGGAGGCTGAAACACAGAGGCAGAAGGGTTTTATCAGCAGCTTTCAAACTGAACTATACCAAACATTGTAAAGCTGCTGTGTCTCTCTGTCACAACTGGTTGCTGCAGGTCAAACAGCTTCAGAAACTCCCTCCCCTCACACCTTTTTGATGACGCATTCAGGAGGGGTTTAACTGTCTGAAAGCGACACTCTCCTCTCTGATTGGTCGGCTGTGGAGCTTTGATGTCCTCTCTCAGCTCACCCCCACTCCCCCTGGACATCAGTTTGTTTTGTATTTATTTCTATTTCTATATTTCTATGTATGTTTTGCTGTCATTTCTAGAGCTGCTAAATGCCTCTCGATGTTTTTCAAACAGTGACAATAAAGATCTATTCAGTTCTATGTGAAGAGGCGGGCTGCACCCTGGACAGATCACCTGTCCATCACATCACCACAAAGCTGCATGTCTTTGGACTGTGGGAGGAAGCTGGAGAACCTGCAGAGAACCTTCATGTGTCATAAGAATGAGTTATTTTATAGTATATGTGGAGCTGCCTGTGTGTGAACAGGAAACACACTTCAAATAACTACACTGTGAGTATCACATTTCACCTCCTCACCTACGTCTGTAACAACACTCCCACACTAACGCACAGCCTTACATTTATTTTAACCACAGACACGAAAACTACCTCAGAGTTCAGGACACACACAAGAAAAACCTATTTCAATAAAAACTCAGATAGAGGAATAAATTAGAGGAATTATAAGGATGGCATCACAGAGCTCCATCCACTATCCACATCAAAATACCTGAGACCGATATGAGAGAAGTATTTCTGCAAAGGAATCGTCCACAAAGAGACTCACAAGGTCTCTGCTGAGTGTCTCTGTGTGATTATATATACATGACCTATACTTCCATCCTTGCATAAAGACTAATAATACCTTGGTGCACCCACTTGATTGTCGACTCAAGTGGGTGCAGAGAAAGGTGTTAGATAAGTCGCTGTTGACTGATTCATACAGATGAGATGCAGAAACACACACGCAGATGGCCTCACTTACATTCCTCTGCACCTCCATCACATTAAAAGACCATTCCTGCTTTCTAATATTTGGCACTTCACACACACACACACACACACACACACACGTCCCAGCAGCAGCTCAGTAGCATGCCATTAAATCTGGTCAGGACTCTTTGTGCTTACATAATTCATTAGAAGTGCCAAGACCTTCTCTGTCACTGAGTGGAGTAATCCTATTTAATCTGATGCTGTTAATTCATTTGTCCTACATCGCCCTCGATTCTCACCTCGCTGTCGCCTGAAACAGAGAAGAGGAGGAGGGGGAGGAAAATGTAAGACAGGTGAGGAAGAAGGAGAGGAAAAGGAGGAACAATAAAAGAGGCGACAGAGAGGTGAGGACAGAGTTTGAGGATGAAGGAGAGGAGGTGATTAGAGGAGGAATATTGAAGAGGAGAGACGAGGTGAAGGGTCCAAACGCACTCAAACTTTTAAGTAATGACCTCGCTGCCAATTAAATTTTGAATGACCTCACTTAATTGAATGGCACAGTTCCAGTTACAATGAACATTTTAATTTAGGCTATTTGGGGAGCTGGGAGGAAGGAGCTCCAATTATTTGGCTTGGAAATCATTTGAATAGCACTTGAGAGATTGTAGAGTTTGGATTGGAGCTGCTGAAGGTTTCCTGAGGCGTGGACGCTAACGTTAATCTAACCAACACTGTTTCCTTAACTCTGCTTCACACAGTCAAGATGTAAAACAGTATGACAGTAAATGTAACCAGCTCTCTCTCACTGTAGCACACTGACTGTATATGACGATGGACGACGTCTCCGCCGCCGTCTTACACTGTGACGTCATGTGGAGCCAGAGTCTGTGCAGTAGTGATCTGACCAAACACGAGTCAGTCACAGCTGTCAATCATGGCGTCACACCTGCTAACATGGAGGAGGCAGGGATGATGAGCTATACTGCAGCCAGACACCAGGGGGCGATCCAGATGTTTCAGCTTCCATCTCAGTCTCTGTCATCACAGCTCACTGTTTGTCATCACTGTAGATGCTCGTTGATGTAGTCTTTGATGAATGGTGCTCGTCAGCGTGCAGCGTGGGGATTGGGCCAGATGAAGCTGTTTGGTCACACCTCAGATCTCCTCTCATGATTCTGTGTCTGCAGTGAGAGTGCACCTGGTCTGATGGGTTCAGTGATTTATTGGAGAGCGTGTGGAGGATGTGGGGTAGGATGACATGCTCTGAGGATTGGTCGAATCAGGAGGGAGGAGAGGAGGGAGGTGATGGATGGATGGAGACCTGAGAGCTCGGGGGTTAGATGAAGACTCCTCTCTGGTTTAGAGATGAGGGAGAAGGAAGACTGTGCTGTTAATGAGGAGGTGGGCTGTGGACAGTGATGGTTTCTATGATGCGTCGTGATGCAGACGTGGATGACTCTGCATCGATTACAGCCTGCTGACGTTACTTGTCGATTCTCCGACAATAAAGTTCTAAAGTTCAAAATGACCTCCTGTTAGCGACATGAGACGCAGCAAACAGCAAACAGAGCCATATGTATCAACCAGCTCCGTCCTTTCACAACACGTCCTTTTGTTCACTCGTTCTTTATTTCTGTCTCTTTCTGGCTCCATTTCTTCACCTCTCTCTCTCTCTCTCTCTCTCAGCCAGGTACTCCACTCTCTGTGGTCTGCCCAGAACCCATTAAGCAATCATCAACAAAATGGCAGCTCATTCATTCATTTTGTTTTGATGCCTCCCACACACCACACACACACACACACACACACATATTGATCTCGTGGTTACATGGTGTGAATACACTGCATTCAATTGCAAAGTGCCTCTAAGAGCAGCAGCATTCTGCTAAAAGCAGCAATGAAACACTTGACTGTTGAGTGGATATGCTCCAGGCTCAGTATCGCTCTCTCACATAAACACACACACTCCTCTCTCCACAGCATCCAGCTCTCTGTGGGCTTTTTAAATGTCGTTCAGCTCAGCGCCAGGCGTGTTTCACAGAGATAGTTGCTTCACACAACAGCACTGACAATGAATCTCCCCTCAGTGATTTGCTCTGGTGATGCCGGTCCATCCTCGACACAGCTAGCTCACTAGCTATCACAGGCCAGATTAAGCTCGGTCCCCTGCCTGCCGAGCACGTTGAAGCGGAGACAGATTACACTCCCGGACCGTCGAGATGGCCTGGAAAGCTGAGGCGCTTGGTTTGAGACGGCTCTGTGATCGTCACAGTGCTGAGAGGTGCAGTGTTCGATAAAAAGGTCTAAATGAGTGAATGAAATGATCTGCGATTGTCTCGCAGCACTAACTATGAGTGTGCATGTGTGTGTGTGTTGCTGCAGTGCTGAACACAACAACACAACAAAGATTACATGTCTTAAAATGGGAGGAAGATTTCACACCACTGTCAGAGAGACGCAGAGTTCAGGAGCAGACTAACATCTGGATGTGTGAGCTGCTGTCATCTACACACTGGCTCTCTCCTCAGTGTCGTCAGGAAAGTTCATATTAATATCACCCATGAGGTAAACCTGGAAACATTTTCTAATTAAAGCATTCATTTGCCAAAGTAATTACCTCATTAGAGGAAGCTGATACATTTAAAACAGTATATCATTGTAATTATGAGGAGAGGAGGCAACAGGCAGCTGCTCATTAAACATTATTCAGGTTTACTTTGGTCACAAACCAGAGCACTGGACCAAAGGAAAAGTGACCTGATGATGGCGCTAGAGGCAAAGTCAGAGGATGATGAGACTTGTTACAGTTCATCCTGAGGGGAACACGAACATCTGAAACACACTTCATCACAGCGAGATGTTTCAGTCGGAACCAAAATGGCCGACCGAGTTCACCAATTCAAAAAGAACCAGATCATTTTAGAATAAAAAGATTTGAACATACAACAGATAAAACTCTGTTATAAATAACTAAACTCATAATGGGGTGTGTTTGCAATCCTGTAGTGGTACTTCTACTAAAGTAAAGTATCTGATTACTTCCTCTGTACTGCCTGCATGTACTCCAACTTACACTAAACATGCACACAGTGTAATATGTTGTGAGCCTACACACACTCTCACACACACTCTGAGAACATAATTACACTCTCACACACAGATACATGACAGCAGGTGAGTAAATTTGATTATGAGAGTGTTATCCTGACCATATGTGCCGTATTTGCCCGTCAGCCTGAGCCATCAGAGCTGTTTACTACACAGCTCCTATAAACTCTGATTTATAGACGTCTGCTATAAAAACATGTATTCTCCTGTGGCTCGGAGAGCTTTATCAACTTTACGAGGGTCTAATGAAAACATCATTACTGCTGCAGTCTCACAAACATGGAGGCACTTCCAAGGTTTTAGTGAGCAGTTTTAAAAGGTCTAATGAAACATGTAAATATACAGATACACAGCACACTGACCGTCTGTGATGTTTCTGTTTGACGTTAGAAAAAAAGTTTAAACAGCCACTGTTTCTGCTCCACTCTGTGTCCATGACAGTATTTGTGTGTGACACCTGCTACGTAAGTGAGAACACTTTGAGCTCAGTCAAACTCCCGTGTCACGGCCATTTTCCAGTTTTAAAGAAGTCTAAAAGTAATGCAAAAGGCTGCACGCTGTGAGAACCGGGCCGGGCTGTCGCCAAGAGAAGCTTTTACTCGCTCACATAATTGCCCGCTGACCATTTTTCATACACTCGCCCATACAAGTCCCCTGCCAGCCTCTCTCCTGATCGAGCCACAGTCAATTCACTTTCACTTCACTCTGCGTTCAATATGTTTAACACCTGCCGCTCGCTGCTGTGTCTCGGGGCTCTCAAGGCTTAAGCAGAGGGAAACATGTGGGTATAATGAGCAGATAAAACAGAGGGAGGGAGAGGAGGACAACAAAGATGATTGAGGGAAGTGAAGAGCAAGCTTTCCTCATCTCTGGAGAAATATCCTACAAAGATCCCTTTTTAACAGCCGGAGACGCTGCCTGTTTTATTTCCGACCTGCGAGTGTCCTCGTGGATCAGGCTGTCCTATAAACACACGCCACTGGGCAGGAAAACAACTAAACTGCATGAAATCAGTCGACGTGAATCAAAGCAGCACCACAAACACACAGAACCTCTTCCTTGTTATTCATTATTGAGAGTGACGATGGTGCGGTTCTCTGTGTTATTCTGGGTCAGGAATAAAGGCCTTCGTCTGCTTTTACACTGGATGATGCTCATCTTTTTCTTTAGCTAGAAAAACACTGTGATCACATTTCTTATGTCTGCAGCTTCCAGGCTTCAGTTTCAGTGAAAATATCTACTCACACAACCTCAAGGACTGCGACACTGATTTAGCAGGAGAGCAGCATGACATTTACACAAACATGGAGGGATTATTACTCTCACAAAAACAGAAAGGAATGGAATATATGATATGAATCTGAGTTTCTGACCTGTCAGCAGCTGGTCTGCAGGGTTAGAACACGACTCTCCGAGACACACACACCGAAACCAAGAGCGTCTCCAGCTAACAACAAGCTAACCAGCTACAACCAGGTAACAGCCTGCTGAGCTAACTAGCATGATGCTATCACTGACAGCAAACACCACACAACACTACACAACACAACAACACAACAACACACAACAACACACAACACAACACAACAACACAACAACACAACAACACAACACTACAACACAACAACACAACAACAACAACAACACAACAACAACACAACAACACAACACAACACAACACAACACAACAACACAACAACACAACACAACACAACAACACACAACAACACTACAACACAACAACACAACACAACAACACAACACAACACAACAACACAACACACAACAACACAACAACACAACACAACACAACACAACACAACACACCACACCACAGAGCACACAGTCCAGATTCAGCTCTCACTTTTCTTTCAGTCTGAACTGGAACTGGCTGCGGTGTCGGCCATCTTTTTCACTTCCTGTTTCACGCTCCACCCGTTTTTTTATGGCAGCTCAGTTACCATAGCAACAACTGACTTCACCTGCCAACAAACCCCAACAGCCGACCTCCACAGGACGGGGACTGGACTGTGGCTCTGCAGGTTTGAGCCTGTTCCTGAGCCTCTGACGACAACACAGGACTAATGAATACAAATCTATGTTTTCAATTAAAAGCTTATTGCTGCTGGGAAAAGTAATTTTCACAAATGAAAACTCCAGAGTAAAAAAACTAATCAGCTTTTAAATTTCCCATCACCTGCAGCTGCAGTGATTTCTGTCCAGGTTTTATTCAAGGTTTCATCTTCAGAGAAAATCACAGTGGAAATAAGAATAAAGTCCTGGATTCATCTGCTGAATGAAAACTGAACGCCATAAAAGCATCACTGTGAAAGTCCTCAGAAAGGAACGAATGCTTGTATAAAGGTCTGGAGAAATAAAGTGTCGGAGGTGTTGGTTAGTTTGTTCTGTGTAAGACTCCTGAAAAATAAAGGTCATCTTCTTGTTATGGCGTCTCTCTGAACGAGGAGCAGAAGTCATTTTCTTACGGCTCATTCCACTGAGCTACAGAGCGAAGAATAAAAGAGGGTCCTCTCTCTGTGTCATCGTCCTTCTTCATGCTCCTGTTCCCATCGAAGGCCGTGGCAGAGGGCCCAAACTGCAGATAGAGACAACAGTGGCAGCTCTGCCAGAGTTTGAGTCAGACAGATTAAATATTAAATGGCCAATCATCCACTGAGTGTCTGTGGGGACGCAGCACCCGAGGCCCCGAGCAGGAGACAAATATAACCGAGAGACAGACAGGAGCTGCAGATATGAAGGCAGACAGATGCTAACGGAGACACACAGAAACTCATCTGGACGTTTGGCTAACGAAGACGACGTTCAGAGACAGAGACTTTTTAGCTGATTTTACACCAGTGGACCGGAGTGAACTCAGAGAGACTCCTCATCCAGACTGAAGAGGAAGAGACGATAACACATGCATCTGCTCGTTTATCCCTGCTGAACATTTGGCTCTGAGTTCATTCAAAACTGATTTAATTAAGACACACACGTCCCAGACCAGGTGTCCAACAGAGTCCAGATGGACACGTTCCTCAGGTCGTATTTAACAGGATCACATAACACACTTAAGGTACAGCAGTCAGGAGGCAGCTGGAGAAGTTCTACTGAGTCCAATCAGCCTCATACGAGAACAATTTCACACTCTGATCCTAAACCTCGCTTCTTTTTTCCTGACACTTGTCTGACAGCTACCACCTGCTCATGAGATCTGACCCATACTATGATCATCAGACACCTCTGAGGTGTCTAGACAAGTCTTGGCACTGGGCAGCCATCTTCACCCTTCGGGCATCTCAGGCTAACAGGACCGAGCTCCTGTCAACGGTCACCAGGACATAAAAACTACAATCAACAGTTACATCTGATAAAAACCAGGTTAATAAAATGTAAAGCCTTTTGTCCACAGGTCATATTTCAGTTACAGTATTTCATACAGTATGCACGAGGTTTAACTACAGAGAAACATGAAGAGCTTCTGGCCACAGAGCTTCAAGTCGACTGTTAATAAACACAAAGAGCAGCGGAGGATCATGGGAAGGCTAGTCCTGCAGGTAAAATCTAAAAACATTGTTCCGCCTCAGACTGACTGTCGTCAGTGAACGTATGGACTGGTTGTGTCGTGTTTATCTTTATGTGTTTGTCATGTTTTCCCTCCGGGGACGACACAGACGTGAGGCGGTTTACAGTAACATCACTGAGCCATTCATTGGACAGTAATGACTACGAAATGATCAGACTGACATTTATCCACAGGAGGAGAACACTCTGATGTCTCCGGCTGATTGTTGAATCAGATGCTAAACACTGATTCCAGTGGGACAGTTATTATTTTCACAGCCTCAAAAAAGACACAAGAAGATCCAGTAAGGTCTTTTCAAAGTAAAACTTCTAATGAACATTAATGCAGCAGCACACGTCCTTTACTGATCATTATGTCCTGATTATATGACTCAGTAATAACCTGAGTCACGTCAGTTCTATTCACCCATCAGATGGAGCGAATGTAATCCTGGTTTCCATGATCCCTCTGACACTCGTTTGCTCCCGACTGAAACTCATTCCCCAACTTTGCCGAGTTGTTCTCCAGAACTCAGACATGAATTATGAATTGATTTCCTGCAACAGTGGAGAAAATGTAATGACGAGTTATCACATTACCACACATCCAAACTCTGGCTGATGAATGAAGGAGCCGACCACAGAGTCTAATGACATTTCTGTGCTCTGTAAGCCCATCAGGCGCCGCAAGGACGAGGCTGCAGTCTGAAGGCAAATCAACAAGGCTGCTGCAACTTAGTGTCGCTTTATTTCTCCACTAACAGAGGGAATTCCAGGCGTTTCTGTGCTAAGCTCATTACTGTAATGGGGAGAGCAGCACAGTGACAGAGGGAGGACGCTGCACATGCTAAACGAGGAGCACAGCGAGGGTGAGTGTGAGCTGGGTGAAGATGCAAAGAAGTCAAACTCTGATCTTTTTCTCTCTCTCTCACCCTCTCTCTCTGTTCTCTCTCATTCTATCTCACATCTCTCTCTCCCTCTCTCCCTTTTTCTCTCTCTGTCTTCCTTGGCTGGCTGCACTGGCAACAACTCCTGTGGAATACGGAGGCTTGGCAGGATCGTTTTTTCAGGATTGGCTCTAAAGTGGCACTAATATGCTAATTCCTCTCAGTTAAATGAGGAATGTCCCTGGTGGAGGCTCGGGCGTCGGGGAGCACTACTCCACTCCAACTGATCTATTTATAAAAGCATAGCAGAGAAGGTGGAGGCATCAATCAACAAGCCCAGGAGTGGAGGAGATACGTGCTTCATATCAATTATAGTGGAGAGTCTCCGATGGGGAGGGACAGTAGCTCTGGGCCTCATTTATCTGAATGTGCAGTCTGAAACTGTGACAGTCACTGAAACGCTTCACGTCACAGGTGATCAGATATTTGATAACCTGCAGGTAAAGGTGATCACGAGCAGCACACGTCAGTCTACGCAACACAACACACTCCCACCTCCTGTGCAGACAGGACTTAAAGGACAAAGCACCAGAGCTGGAGTCAATAACCTGAGTTTAATTGGAGCGGTGGTGTGGCCACAGACACACAGCACAGGTCAGTTAAACTGAATCTCTGCCACACACTCACAAGAAGAGGAAGACCTCATTCGTTATCAGCTCCTGTACTGCACAGACAGATCCACTCTGACTTCATCTCAGATTATTGCTCATAATGACTGACTCCAACACAAACATCCCAGCTTCATAAAGAGGACAGAGAGCTGGCTCCAGATCCACAACAAATACAGAGTGTCATCGTGCTGAAACGTGAGGATGTGTCAGAGGTTCAGCAGCTTCATCCTCCATCACGTATTCAGTCTCCACCCCTCACAGTTGACTTCACGGTGAACGGAGGCTCCTGTGTGGACTCTGCAGTCAGCAGCCAGTTCTGCTGTGTTCTATATTAGCTTTGCTGTCGAGTCCCTCTGGCGAGCCAACGGGAACAGAGGGTGACCCGCGGGGTTAGACCACCATCTGTACCTGACTCACTCTGCTCATAAACCATGCCAGCAGCAGAGCAGGACACACACAGGGGCCTGGACGGCGCTAACAAGGACACTTGTACTGCAGCTGATAATGAGGGTTTGTCCCTGCACAGAAATATTAGGACCACCTGCTTCACTCAGCCGCCGCTGACGTAGCTCTACGTTTGAAAGGTGATTCCATCGTGACTCGCTTTCTGGAGCCTCTCAAAGGAGAGTAATTTTAGAATTCAAATGAAATAAATTACAAAGAGTGAAAATCAGCCACAGTTCGATGTTAAAAGGAAAAACCTGGATAAAGTTAAATGGCACTTTGATGATGAAGAGTGTGTATCAGATGCTTCAGTATTTAACAGAAAGAACCAACTTCAGTTTGTTTAATGTTTCAGGAAACTTCCTCTGCACCTGAAACTCTCGGACTCTGATTGTTGCTGCTTTTGTTTTCATTTCAGCTTCTTCTGCTGATTAATTCAAATCCTCGAGCTTTTACATTCAAGCTTTTCTATTTTGCATTTTGGGATTTTAAATTTCACTTTTCTTTCTTAAATCGCACTTTCACCAAATCCATTCGTCATTTCAACATCCAATTTCCTTTTTTCCTGTTTTCTTTTTAACATTTAATTATGGCCTGATTATCCTCAGTAATGAAATATCAAACAGTTCATTTGTCATTTTCCCCTTCAATTTTAAGTCAAATAAAAGAATCCTCTGGACATTAACTCTTCAAACATACATGTGTCTGTTCTCTGCTGTGTACTGGAAGTGCAGATATTACAGTATTTAACAATCAGTGATCTCAAATGTCTCATATTAGACAGGTTAAAGTCACAGTATATACAAACCAGTCACAGTTCTGTCCCAGTAAACATGAGACTGATCCAGATCCAGATAATGAACCTTGAGTCTAATGAGTCCTGGTCTCTACTTAGTGTTCTAATGTACCTCACACTGCTGAGTCGTTTTAATTGGGTTAAGCACAGTCCCACTCTCGTTCTCTGGGATTTTTCTGCATTATTTTATGTATCTAGTTCATTTGAGTAATGAAGTGTGGGAGATGGAGTCTGTGTAGAAACGCATGGAGCTTCTTATGAGGAGCTGTCACAGCGTAAAAAGACTTATTATGAATCTGGTGGCAAACGTGTTGACACGCAGCTTTGTTAAACTGCTCGTCGTCCTGTCAACTCCAACTTCTGTTGTCGCAGCACAATTAGTGTAAAAACATCATGAGTGTGATGAAGTGCTCCTCTGTTTGTTCAGTTTGTGTCACACAGCTGTGAATTCCTCCTCAGCTTCTTCTGCTAAGAACAGAGACGTTCTTCACTGTCAGAGGAGGGTTCACACGTTCAGCAGCAGGATGACACGTCGACAAACACAACTACAACTACCTCAATCATACACACTTAGAGATCAGGTGCAGTATATAAATATACACCCTGTATACAGAAATAATCAGAGGTGGAGGAAGAGTTCAGATCATTTACTGAAGTTAAAGTAGAAATACCTGACGGTTAAAATACTCGATTACAAGTAAAAGTCCGGCTTTGAAAATGCTACCAGAGGAAGCGTATGTGAGTTTTATGAGTAAAGGCCTTTTCACATACAGAGTGACACAAATACAAATGTGAGATACTCGCCTGTGAACATCCAGAAGCTGGTTGTGGTCATTTTTTTAGGATGTTTGTGGGACAGTTTGAGGTCCTGCTGAGGAGGCAGAGACCGACCACCAGGATCCTCTGACAGTCTGTGACTGTGATGCCTTTATTCACCGAGAAAGCTCAGAAAAATGAACCTCATTCCAAAAAAAAGGTCAGCGCTTTTTGGTCACATAGTATTTGTGTTCCTGTAGTCAGACAGAAACGACAGCTCGGAAAAATAAACTGACGTGCAAATTAAAAAACGCTCTCACACCATGTGAGTGAAACACCATGATACTAACACAGTAGTAATATTAGTAGTCATGTTACTCTGTAAACAGAGCACCGTTACAGTTCTCCTCCTACAGTGATATGAATACTGCCTCTGTAAACGAGTATTACTGTGCAACATTAAACCAAACACTTTGTCCTCCTGAGCTCAATCAGCTGGAACTAATGATTAGAAAATACCTCTGTCGTGGTCGATGTAATAAAATCATCCTCCATTGTATCCTCAGTCAAACTGAATTTAGTGAAACCTGAAGCCTGGTTCAGTGACTGCAGCTCTCGATGCTTCTCAGCTACTGACTGCATCTGAATTTCATTTGAGAGAATCTACAAACCACAGAGTTTGATGAAGAGGAGGCAGAGGCCTCGCCTCTGTTGCAGCCTGACTTTGTGCTCGAGGCCGATAAGACAGATCCATTTTGAAATAAAACTCCTGCTGATAGAACAGATGTAATCTGTGACAACTCATAATTGTCGTCTGGATTCCCTGGGCCAAGTTTATTTCATGAAAAGAGCAAGTGCTCCCAAGATTTCATACACTCAGCATGAATCACTCCTCATACCTGAGAGTGGGTTTGTAAAGCAGAGTGCCAGAGGCCAGCAGCACACTCAGCTGACTGTACTAACAAGTGACTGCTGGACGTAGCAGAAAATCTAATTCCTTGCTCTCAGGCAACATTTATTAAGCACCGGGTCGGGGTCCAAAATGGGCCACAGGCTTGTTTGTGATGGGCCCTGACTTGACAAGGCTACCTGTATGTTTTAATGAGCCCGGGTCTCTGGGCGGGAATAAATTATCATAATTAGATCCTGAGCTGAAAAAGTTTAAGGCTGCTCAGCGCTACAGTATATTAATTTCTCCCTCCATACTACCCTGCCGTTGAACAAAAGCCTGCCACAGGGAGGGAGGGACGGCCGGACCCTGAAATACACCTCAGGACGGAGAGAAACTCCTTTACTCCGGTCCAGCATCAGGTGTCTCTGACTAACAGCCTCTGGCTCTGTTTATACACTGAAAGAATAAAGAGTGACTTCTCTGATATCCCATCAGCCTCAGCTGTAATCTGTGTTTGCTGCTAATTCGCTAACGTGCTAAACAGAGATGAGGAGTATGGTGAACATTACAGCATGCTGATGTTAGTGTGCAGCTCAAAGCATCGCTGTGTCTACATGATCTCTCACACTGCTCACTCAGACTGAAGGTGTTATTATCAGGATGAGGAAAACTCAACGTGTTTTTATCGCGATGGATAAAATCGAATACCGTCCCATCTCTACTGGCAACACTACAAGTTTCACACCAACCGACCACTGTTCACTGCTCAGTGCTGAAATTGAAAACATGCTGTCAAGAGCAGATGCCACACTGAGAGACCTTGGACTGTCCGACACTGAGCTGCTGGCAGGAAAACTCCGTTCTCTAACATACGGACGCTGCTTGGTGGAAGAAACAACGTCCCACTGACCCAGCAGAAGAAAAACCTGGAGCCACATCATTACACTGTCTAACACACACACACACACACACACACACACACACACACAGCTGCAGTGAGCCGTGTGACAGAAACACAGTTAAAGGGAAGAGGCATGAAATGGCTTTGATCCTGCTTCTGTTTTTATCACCACATCATGTGTGTTTCTATGATACATGTGTGGTTTGTGAACGCTGTGTCTGCATTACACAATATCTGCTCTGTGTGTGTGTGTGCATAGATGAGTGTGTCTGAATTACTCTGTGCCCAACAAAGACCAGGCCAAGCATACAACATGCATTTGATCTCAGCGGCCAACAAGCAATAAATTTTATATCAGGCTGGAAATGGAAATCCTGGTGGGCTGCTTCTGAAGGAGCTGATCAGAATACAAACGCCTTCAAAGTGTGTGTGTGTGTGTGGGGGGGGGGGGAGGGGAGGGGGAGAGAGAGAGATAAAAAAGAGAAAGAATAAATGATGAATGAATGACAGAATGTGAAATGGAAACAAAAAATATTCAGATGGATGGATGGATGGATGGGTGGATGGATGGATGGATGATGGATGATGGATGGATGGATGGATGGATGGATGGATGGATGGATGGATGGATGGATGGATGGATGGATGGATGGATGGATGGGATGGATGGATGGGTGGATGATGGATGGATGGATGGATGGATGGATGGATGATGGATGGATGTGGATGGGATGGATGGATGATGGATGGGTGGATGGATAGATGGGTGGGTGGATGATGGATGGATGGATGGGTGGGTGGATGATGGATGGATGGATGGGTAGATGGATGATGGGTGGATGGATGGGAGGAGGTGGAAGATTGTGTGTGTGTGTGTGTGTGTGTGTGTGTGTGGTCTGTATAAAGGAGAGGGAGGGACAGCTTCTGAACAATCAGTGTTTCTGGAGCCACTATGCTGAAGACCTTTCAGACAATCAACCAGCTGACAAAACCAAGATTACAGATACAAAACTCCAAGCACACACACACACACACACACACACACACACACACACACACACAGAAACCATCAGCCTGCCAGTCATCCATCCCTTTCTCCCTGCAGTATGTAGCTGTTTTGCCCCCTCTCTATCTCTGTCTCTCTTCCTCCCTCTCTCTCCCTGAACCAGTGAGCATAATCGACAGAGGGGTCTGGAGGATTGGGGCGCAGCAGGAGTCATTAGCAGTAGCTGGCAGGCTCACTTGGCGACTCATTTCAGTTGTGTGTGTGTGTGTGTGTGTGTGTGTGTGTGTGTGTGGAGGAAGGGGAGAGAGGATGGCTAACTGCTTCCTTGTGAAAAGCCGTTGCATGTAGAAATCCTGACTCTGTGGATGGAGGGCTCTTCAGTCCTGACAGTGGGGGCAGGTTCCTGCTGGTCAGAATAAATCACCGTGATGTGAGAGGTTTACAGATTCAGTGCTGACAGACTGATCCGAGCCGGCCCGATGCCGTCTCACATGTCTGATATTTATGACCTGACGTCTGACACACAGACCATGAAAACACAGTCGACGCCAAGACGAGCCGAGTCTGGGTGTCCACCTTCACCATCCAATCAGGAGTCGGCAGGATAATCTCAGCTGCTGTCAACTGTGTAATATCGTATCTGTGGCTAATTATCTGCTGTCAGCATATTCACAACACCCACTGAAATCTGCAGCGCTGTGTCTGACGCTGGCTCTTACAGCAGCCCTCCAGGCTGCCTCTGGTAGAAGTCATTTTCACTTCAATCGAAACATTAGCGCTCGGTAGAAATAATTAGTATAAATGAAGCTCACACATAAACAACGGGCACGCCTCACACAGACCTCAGACCAGCTTACTGAACTGTAAAACCACAGGTGTGTTTATGAGCTGCTCTTAGATCAGTTTCATCATGTTTATTCTTTCTTCTCATCTCGTCTTTATGAGCTTTTCATTTCATTTCATTTTCATATTTAATCCTTTATCATTAAGCCTGTTGCTAATTAGCACACAGTGTGTCTGCTATTTTTCATTATGGTGCTGTATTCATTAAAACTAAAGATGTGAATAAGCTGCAGATAATGTGTTAAGCACAAAGTGCAGCTGATGGAGAGGAGGAGTTTTCTGTTGAGGAGGTTTAGATGTGAGGAAATCTCAGGCTGACGTCAGCTCAACATAAAGACGAGGGGAGAGGAGCAGGAGGCCACAGAGGGAAACACAAAGGTGAGGACGTGGTTGTTGCTCTGTGGAGAGCTGCAGGAACTTTACAAGGTGATTTTTAATTTGCTCTTTGTCTCTGTCCAGTTCGCCTCCATTTTACCACCACAAAACTTCAGTGCCTGTAACGAAACCAGAATCAGGCCACAGCTGTCACCGCCGCAGAGACAGAAAGACGACCGGTACGACCTGAAACTTTCAGCTGAAAATCGTCAGCAGTAAACAGCACAGCAGGTACACGTGATGAATTAATGATCCAGGAGCTGTAAATACCTGAGTGGACTGACAGGAGACACCAGTACTGATACTGAACTGTTTAGATCTACTAGATCTCTGAGAGCTACAGCTGCAGCTTCATCTGATGGAAGGAACATGGCTGTGTTTTTCTGGCCTCGAGTTTTACACCTGTGGTTCCAGCAGTGACTCCAGGACAGAACAGTTCACGTCCTCTTCCTCTGAGCAGATGGTTTTTTTGTTTTTTCTGGGGATTTGAACCGGTCACCTTCCAGTCACAGGCTGACCCCAGAACAACACCCGTTCACCGGCTCTCACATCACTGCACCCTTTCAACATTCACCGCCTCCGAGTGGGATATTGATAAATGCACGCACGCACACACACACACAGCTCGACCAACACTAAATGCCACAGCTCCAGAGGGCGTCACCGACTGCCCGCGCTCAGTTCAGGAAAATCAATCCTCACTCTCTGTCGCAGCTTTAAGTGGATCATAACTGTCAGTCAGCACACGGCTGCATGCGCTCACCACGTGAACCACGAGTAATTCTCCTTCCTGTTTTCCACCTCCTGAACCACAGCCGATATTCTGCTTCTGACGTTTCCACTGCAGATGATTTCTCCACATTTTCCACAGCTCTAACCTTTATGTTGTAGCAGACTGGTGGAGCAGCACAGGAACACACCGATGGTACTGTAATAATGAGGAATAATGACAACTACTGTACAATCAGCTGATGTGACCTGCTGGTTCGTGCTAATAACAGGCTCCTTCCTTTGACCACTTCTGTACTGTTCAGTGAAACTATATCAACAGCTATGTGACCTTTCTGCTATCAGTCTTCTTCTGTATGAAACTATCACAGTATATTCTGTGATAAATCATTTTCAGTGTGTGGGTCAGCAGGTGGAGGAGGCTCACTACTCATCACAGCATGTTTGGATTTAAAATATGACGTTTGCTTATGAAAGGCTGGAGAGCGCTGGTTTTCATATCATTAATAAGCCATTAGATGTCAGGCAGAACATAATCAAAGGTTCTCATGCTTTTATTTTGTAGGCAAAATCTCTGAATAGGAAGTGAAATACCGGGGTTGGGGGCTGTCTGTTGCTGTATGATGTGTATTAGTAAAGTGCAGTGGTCTTCCATAGACCGTTTCAATCCTGCAAGCTTTGCATTCTGTGAGACACCAGTCTGGAAAACAACAGTGAGTCGGAGCAGTCAGCAAACTGTGGAGTTCTCCTCTCTAACTCTTCACGTTTAAACTCTGAACAACTTCTCCACAACTGAAGCAGCCATTTGTCTCTGTTGCAGAGGAGTTTTGGATCAGCTGCAGACAGGACAAATATCCTCCACTTACCGAGGAGGTTTGGCCCCGTCTGCAGCGTCTGCTCTCTGTTCAGGCAGAGGACACTTAGGCTTGTTATCCTTCTGACAAGGTGAATGAGTAGAGCTCTCCTACCATCAGTAAGTCCTCTCCAGGTTCTCCTGACAGACACTCTTAACCCCTGTTACTCAGCTGTGATTACAGGTGTTCATGTTTAACTTCCTTCACAGCTCTCTCTCTCTCTCTCTCTCTCTCTCTCCTCAGACTTCACATCATCTCTGTTGTATTTGTTTAAGTTTGTTGAGGAGACACTGGTTTATGTGGGGTCATCATTTCTCCTGCTGCAGCCTGGATGGTGCCAGATTTTTTTTATTGCTTCAGGCTGCATGCTTGGCTCTTTCAAGATTAAAACCCTCTCCATTTTTCTCGCCCACGACGCACAGTAAAGAATCCCCGGTTAGAGGCTCCCGAGGATCAACCGGAGGAGCCCGCCGGGGACGGCAATAATGACAACTTCAAACTTTGTTTATGAAGCCTTTCTCCAAACCTCAGTGTCTCACTGCAACTAAACTAAAACTAAACCAGCAACATACAAAGGACAAGAAATCTTTACATACTGACTGTAAATATCCAGGGTTCATTCTGCTGGAACCCACATACATTTATTTAATTCTAGGTTTGCTGAACATGAGAAAGATAGACCATGTTCCATACAGATAACATGGAGCCTTGTTCAATGAATAGAAACCTTCTTATCAAGTGAAGTTTGATTTTCTTTGAAACAGCCAGAGTAATGAGAATATCATATATATCATATATCATATAACAACAACAATCTGCCTCCTCCTGAGCTGCATTTCACCTGTGACTGGAACCAAACACCTGCTCAGGTAAACACAGGTTAATCAAAATGACCTTAATGTCTCTTAGTTACTGCTGACATCACTGTGTATGTGTGGCCTCACAGAATCAGAAAATCATTGCCTATAGAACAACAAAGCAGCAGATATGCTGTGTAGGAAACGATTAGATCGATGATTGTCCTTCAACCTTATAAAACCCAAACAGATGGAATGTTCCATGTTCACAGAGACACAGGTGTTACAGCAGAGCTCTGACTGTAGCTCTAATTGTTGACTGGATGTTGGAGCTAATCTGGTCGGTCTACGTCAGTCCCACCAAACCCACACTGACAGCCCACCGGGGCTTTGCTATGTGGGTAAGCGGTGTGTATCCTGACCACACAGCCCACCACAGCTAAATTATTCATTCCCCTTCTGACTGCCGCCTGCCTTTCATTGCTGCAGTCAGCGTGCAGATTATTGGCGGTGAAAGGCTCGGTCAGCGAGCGCGGTGGCAAACAGCCCACACAGCGACCAGAGCGGCCGCAGACCAAAGGAGATCAAGTGGAAAAGGACGGAGTGTGAAGAAATGTCAACGATGATATTCAACAGGAGCAGGGAGACGGGCAGACGCCCTCGTTCATTCATTCACTCTCTCACAGTGCTGCAGCTCTCCACTGATAAAACTGCAGATGGTCCTCACTTCATAGACTCCAACACTGAACTCGTGTTTCTTCACGAGCTCGTAACTCTGCCGGCCCTGTAACTTCTGATGAGGTGAGGAGGTAAAACCTGTTTATGTGCGAGTCAAACGGCTTCTCACACAAGAATACCAGGCAATGAATATTTCAATTTCCTCTGCATTATGAGACGAGAAGATTCTGTTTCTGAGCAGCAGCAGCTGCGTTTTATAAAATATAGATATCAGGTAAATGTGTGTCATGGTTCAACGTCACAGTCACACACCTGAGGACACCTGGAGCGCAGTATATTTACTCTCCTGTCACTTCACACCTCAGACGTTACAGTACAACATTAAAGTAAGAGACTTCAGTGGAGCCTCGGTTGGACGTTCACTAACATAAATGTCACTGTCAAATGAATTCATACATTCGTTTCCTTATAGCAGCGTTTTTTAATCAGTTCCCCTCCTGCTGCTTTTGATGCATGACTTATCAGCCTGCCAGATGGTCGAGTAGAATATTTCATCACTGTTAATTTCAGCAGTACAGCGATACATTAACGAGGACTCCTACACATCACATCTGTCGCAGGTGCCACGCAGCCACTGTGTTGAATTAAGCTTCTATTAAAATACGGGACGGGAGCTTGTAGAGCAAGAGGTCAGTGTTTCCAGTGTAAAGATGTGACAGAGATCAGCGAAGGATCTGCTGTCTGTGCTGCTGCCTGGTCCCAGAAAATAAAAAGAGAGAGAGAGAGCTGTGCAGGTGAGAGAGAGAGAGAGAGAGGGTCAGATGACAGCAGGGGACAGAAACTGAACAATATATTAAATATTTTCGTGTCAGAAACGATCACTTTGTGTCTTTTCAGATCCTGGAAGTGATTCTATGTCACTGACGAAAACTAAATATGAAACACTCCTCTGTGTTTGAAGGGCCGGAGCATCACATCAGACGTGATGTGATTAACTGATGGTAAATGTCACACACAGCTGTGCAGTCATAAGAGCAAAGAGCATGTCTATTAAACAGGGAACACAGCAGAGAGGATGGATAGAAGGAACTCTACAGCCGTGTTTCCTTCACATTCTCCTGACAGGATCACATTTAATTAAACTGAGCTGGAGAGGCCGTTTTAATGAGCAGCTTCAGATACAACATTTTAATAACAGAATCTCCTTACAATATCTAAAGAGACACCAGGATAAATTGCCTCTAAGAGCACAGATAACCCCAACAATGAGAGTCGTGCTTTTAATTTGAAGCTGTGAAGTCCAGTTCCTGTTCCAGACGCGCTCTCAATGACACAGGTCAGTCTGACTCTGCTGCATCCAGTCGTCATCCTCACCATCAACCCCTTTAATTACTTGTTAAAAGTGACTCTGGATAATCTGATTACTCAGAGAAAACTTGGACGTAATGCTTGGTCTTCAGCAGAGTGCGGATCACAGCGGGTCGACTGAGGTCCAGTGAAGCTGCTCGGTGGAACAGCGAGCGCTGGCCTCATTCTCCTGCTAAATTACCCACACTGCACTGCACTGAGCTAGATATCATTACCTCCTTCTCTCCACTCCTCCAGGATAAATTCTGCTGCCATGCATTTTCTAATCATCAAAACAAGAAGCTTTTCACCGTGAGTCACTGCTAAACAGAGAGAGAGAGAGAGAGAGAGAGACAGTGAAAATAAATGAGCAGGATACAAAAACCTTCTCCTCCCCTGCTTTTCATTACATTTCACAAAAGAAGTGCAGTCTGCTGGGAGAGATGGGTGACACCAGCAGACCTTTTAAAGTCAGGAGCTCCATACATTCATCCACACACACACAGAAACACAGAGAAACACACACTCTGCTCTGTGTCATTACATACAAAGATACACAGCTGGAACACTGTGTGATGGCATGAGCTTCAGTGAGTGACGGGAGCAAAAATGATCCACAATCACAAGAGAGAGAAACGTTAAGACTCGACCCCGATCATCACAACCCTGTCGTCTCCCCCGCAGCCGAGGAAATGACAAAGCTGCACGTACGACACTTTGGACAAAACGATTCCACACGTTTCTTCATGCTCCTGAGAGATCACCACCATTATCCTGTACAACAGAAAGACGACGTGACCGCAGTGTTGATGCCGACATGAAGGGCTGTGATATCTGAGAGGACAGACAGACAGACAGAGAGGAGGAGGTGAAGAGGAGAAAACATGAGGCTGCCATTGAAGCCGGAGAAAACAGGCAGACATTTCTTTTTAATCTACAAGAGCGACGAGGAGGGAGAACGTCCAACACTAATGCTGCTCAGACAATTTCTTTAGAGGCCTCCATCCACTGTCCTCATATGTGGAGGTACCAAAAGGTTCTGTGGCAGAACCACATCACACTGCCTTCATCTTTAATCCCTAACGAAGAGAAACAATCATCTGCATGACCACAACTGGCTGCCTGTCAGCAAAAGATTTCTCTCCACTGGAGTTTCACCTGAATATGAGACAGGAAGTGGAAACCTCTATCTTACTCTCAGGTCAAACCTCTGCCAATAAGACGTCACTTCACCTTCATCAGGAGTATCAGTATCAGTCACAGGTGGATGAACTCAGCTTCACAATAAGCATTTATCACTTCAGCCACCTCGACTTCTGTTGTTTCCATATTTCCCTGTGATATTTCTCTTTCTCTGTGAAGACAAACTGTGAAAATGGAGTGAGATAACGCAGCCGGGCCCCCGTCCAACGGGGCCAAATCACAGCCCACACGCCTGAGGGCGGGTGGTCCGAGGCGTGACAGTCCAATTAAAAGGTGAAGAAATATGAATGTGTCAGAGGATGTCTAATCCAGAGCAGCTCTGACACAAACAGCCCCAGCACTAATAACCAGTCACTGTCTGCCTCCCCCTCCCTCCCCCTCCCTCCCCCTCCCTCTGCTCTCAGATTCTTGGATTATTCCAGAAAATAAACAGTGAGCAGCTAAAGTTTCTGATCCTTCAGGTTTAGTTGATCAGATCATCTTCAATCTGATGTTTGAAGCCTAAATCCAACCTCCAGAAGTAAGAAGCTAATGTTAGGCTATAAACCAACTCACACCACGGTCACATGACGTCAACGTCTCCACCACTAAGCTTCCAACTGGTCATTTCATTTAGCTCTGAGCTCTTCTACAAAAGCCTTTCTTCTTAGAAAGTTAGTGAGAGTTTGAAAGAGCGTGAGTAGAAACACAACGAGGCTGTAAAGGTGGACTGGTGAGTAGATGGGTTTTCATGTTAACGTCCCCGACAACCTCTGTAGTCTCATTTAGACACTCGTTAGCAACCGCCTTTTTTAAGACACGGAAAAGCTTCAAACATCAGGAGTGGGGGATTTACTGACCCATTTTATGTCAGAGAATAAAACCTGAAAATGTCTTGAGCTTGTGTTAAAACCACAGACCTTATTTCAGACATTTAACCAGAAACACACTGACAACAGGAAGAGCTAACATGCTAACATGCTAACTGACTTCCTGGTTTTAGGATCAGTCCTGCAGCTCTGTATTACAGAACACCACAGCAGTGTGTCTCTATGATCCTCCTGCTTTTCTGCAGCTACATGTTGCTACTTGTCACTTTGATCATGAAGGTGTCTTGCCTCTATAGAGAATATAGGCTACAACACAGTATAGAACAGAGTATTTATAGTTTTGAGAACAGACCCAGGAGGAAAGTGACAGAACGGTGCCACTGAAAGAAAAAGGCACAATCAGAAATCCATCAGCTGCTTCAGCACCACGGACAGCTCCGTGATGTTCAGGATAAAAAAGGGAACAAACACCTCCTCTCTCCTCTTCCCTCAAATTACCTGCTGATTATACCTGTATCTGCTTCTGCTTGTAATTTCAGTCACTGTGACTGTGATACACATGAAAAACAAAAACATTTAAAGTATGATTTTTCTCCTCTGTGCCCTCGCTGTTGTCGTCTCCTCCCTCCTCCTCTGTACAACCCCTTCATTTTCTCCCTCTCCCTTTCACTGTCTCCCTGTCTCCGACTGGACAACTCTGACAAGACAGAAACACTAATAGTAGGTTAGGTTGTTGACACCCTATTACTTAATTGTCGTCTGTCTAAAAAAAAAAAAAAAGTGTTATCAGACATTGGGGAATGAGGAGCTCTGCTGCAGCTTCCCCACTGTCAACAAAAACACATCTTTTCTAAAAGGGAAATATTCGTCTGTGAGTGAGGGAGGGAGAGAGGAAGAAAATTTGGTGCTGCAGAGCGACTCCGAGAGCCAGACTAAAGTAAAATCCCCAGAGTCTGAGACAAAGTACATTTATTACATCAAATGTAATATTTATTCCTGACACCAAACTTGTTTTTGTTCAAAGACTAACAAAACAACAGAGACAGTTTCACGTTACGATGAATCCCCTGTGCAAATGACTCTCCTTTCAGGTTTCTAAGTACTTCTGAAGAGGTCCGTGCAGATGTAGGCGGTGATGTCAAACTCAGGCTGACAGAATGACAGAATCCTTTCAGCTTCTGTCGCAGAGATGCATAATTGAGCTCCTGATACTGAGTGCCAACATTCATTTTGTGCCAAATGTGTCTACAGCACAATTTTGCCATTATGTGTCCCAACACAGTGAGAGGTTCAGGTGAAGCTCTCTCTGTGACAAAAGCAAAATGTTTATTCATGTAATTTGTCTCGTTTCAAGTTGTGAAGGAGAAAGGGAAGTCTGCTGTGCTAGTGTTTGTTTGCTGTAGATGCTGTAGACCTGAGAGGAACAAACAGAGGAGAATATGAAACCACTGTGCAGGTCCGTGTCCAATCCCTGCTCTGGAAACTGGCTGTCAGTCTGGAAATCATCCACAGGCCACGTTTTTATCATAATTAGTAACAATTACCAAAGAACAGCACAGCCATCGTCTGCTCATCAACCTCGTCTCTGTGTCTCTGTTAAAGCTCTGATCAAAAACACGTCTCAGTGTCTGGGTTAATTTTTCTTGGTTCGTATGTAACTACTGTCTCTGTGTAACAGTATTTCCATGACAACATCTGAGCTGACAGCGGAGGACTGGCTGCAGATATGTAAAGTTTTAAAGATGTGTATTGAATGTGTTTGATTAGAAGATTTAAAGCATCTGCTGCTTGTGTGTCTGCAGGCTGCAGACTGTTTACTTCGACGAGGCCGTTCACAGTGCTTCACAAAAGACGTACGGTAAAAGGCAACGAGAGAAGAAACTCAAGGCAATAAAAGACGCACTTAAATAGAATTTAACTCGAGTCAATAAAATGTGGTGGTGAGCAGAAAAAGTCTTAAACCCTGATATAAAAGAACGCAGCAGATCTCAGAAACGTGGAGAGTAAAAACTGAATGCTGCTCGTCCATGTTTAGTTTTGAGTCTGACCACCTGAGAGGTCTGGACTCTGAGGACCTGAACCATCCAGCACTTTAGAAACCATCAGTTGTTTTTCAAATCAATTCTTTGACAAACAGGAAGTGAGTGTAAAGATGTGAGTCTGTGAGGGATGTGATCCACCCTCCTGGTCTTAGTGAGGACTCTGAATCACCTGCAGCTGCCTGATCGATTTTTAAAGCGACCTGTACAGACGGCGTTACAGTAGTGGAAGATAAACAGCAGGAAGGTTAGACGCCTGTATGCAGCCTGACAGGCAAAACTCAGGGCAGAAAGGATGTCCTCGCATACGCTCTGTCCCTGACTTATGTTTGTCTGAGCCCACATCAGTTAATGAGCAGGATTCTACTGGACTCTGAGCGTCTGCAGAGCTCCACCAGAGGACAGATCAGCAGGACACAGCCTGTTAATGGACTCTCTTCAGCTCAGGTGAAGATCAAACCTGTGACATCTCATCGTTTTCTCTGGGCCTCTGCTCTCACCCTCACAGAGCCAGAGACAGAAACAGGAGAGTCAACTGACTGACATGTGAAATTGCCTCTGAACATTTATTCCTGCAATTGCTAACACCAAGGGTGTTGTTCGCTTCCACAAATGAAGGCATTTTATGCAAACCATGGGGCCAATTGTTCTCTCTGCATGTGTGAGTGCAATCACATTTACATTTTAGTCATTTAGTGTGCTCTCACACAGACTTACAAAGAGCACATTCATCAAGCACAGGTGAGCCAAACGCATATCATTACAGTTTGGTCTGAATCCTCTTTACAAAAACTAACAGCTGAAATAACAATAAAGTAGCAGATACAGCGCTCCAAGTATCATTCCAAGTCATTGTGTTTGTGAAGAGGGCCCAGTCTCTGCAGCAGTGGTTCAGTGTGTCTACACCATTACAGGAGCATAAATTCAGAGGCAATGAGATGTCAGTATAATTACCTTCTTTATGCTAGGCTGGGTAAGCACCACTCTGCTCGCTTCCTGCCACATTAGAGAAAAGGACCATTTGTCTGTACAGCCACAGGGCCCTGATCTGTCACACCAACACTGACCTCCGTTTGTCATCGTACTCTGACTCTACCCTGAGCTGTGAACATGACCGAGCGTCAGGATTCACATCAAACACTGAGACACTGCTTCAGCTTTTATCTGAGACGCAAACCAAGAAAGATTTTTTTATAATCATCTATTTTCACTGTATTTACAACCTGTAATTACCTCTGTGCGTAATTAGTTAGTGGCAGGGTCCGCCATCCCCACACTGGATTCAAACTGCCTTCACACTAAGGCTGAACGCTGAGTCCTGTAGCTGGGATCTGAACTGAACCATGGGAAACGACGCAGCCTGTGATCCAGTGTCTGATATCAGTCACCCTGAGGGCGTTTGTTTGTGCGATTAATTCACACGTCGTTGTTATGACTACAGTCAGAGCGTGAATACGAATAAAGGCATCACAATCACACGGACTGTCAGAGGCTCCGGGTCAAAGGATCCTCAAACTGTCCCAACACAACATGTCCTACTGCTGCTGCACAGCATGAAAACACCTCCAATAAACGAGAAATATCCAGGCTTTTATTGTGAAGGAGCTGCAGGAGTCACAGAGTATTTTGTGACCACAGTGAAACCTGAAGCATCAGAACTTCTGAAATGTTTTTATCCTCAAGAACAAAGCGACTCCTGAACCTTGGATAATGAATTAAAAGCTCAACAGCAGCTTCATTTACAGCATGAGTGTTACAACATTAGACTCACATCAGACAGCCATGAAAAGATCCGATCTGAGCAGCAAAGCCTGGAAATCAGTTCTTTGTGTGCCCATGTAAATTCAGCTGCAGGTAGCTGAGCTATATTTGACTCTGTCTGTGCTGAGGTCTGCTGCCTCTCTGACATGATATACTTGTTCTTGGTGTACCTGATTTTCTGGATGATTCCACTGCAGAGAAAGTGACAATGATAGAAAACACACACACACACACACACACACGTGTCCACCGTCTCCATGGAGCTCAGCCATGTGATGACGGCTGTGATCTATAATTAATTTGCCACTGTAGAAATGTAACACAGAAGATAAATCACTTTAATACTGAGGGAAAATATATAAATAAAAGAAAAGAGAGAATAAGATAATATTGCGTGTATGGAGGAGGGTGCAGAAGGGGTAGAGAGAGATGAGGGAGGAGAAGAGCGAACAGGGATGAGACAGACAGGAAGTGGGGTGTGGAAGCATTGACACACAAAATTGATGGCATAATAAAATCAGTGGGGCTGCATTCCATGAGTGGGTAATTTTGTAAGCCTCTCAGTCGACGAGGAGTTTAAATACATTCAGATGACTTTTCTCCCTCTCTGTTTTCACCCTTCCCTCTCCAGCCGACACCCTCCTCTTCCTCTCCTTCCTCTTCTGACTCGGTGAGAGTTTATCTCCAAACAGCAGAGCTGCTGTTGATGCTGGAATAATCCAGCTGGGTGCTCGAGGTCTAAGACTGAAAACTGTCTGTCAGAGACAAAAACTGTTGGATAATGAGGAGGATATGATGGACCAGCCTCCGCGGAGTCTTTAATCAGGGTGACACGCCCCTGCATTTTATTGGGAGTCTGTTGGTGATTGGACTGATCTCATTTTACATCACTAACACTGAAGTTTTATACTGGGACAAACAACAGAACCAACTCAGACGTCCTGTCGGTTTGAACTGTGTTCCAGTTCAAATGACTGAATCTGACAAACAAAGGAGCCATGAAACAACTTCCATCATTCATCAGAGGTACTCTTCACCGGCGGCCATCTTGAGCTCAGAGGGAGGAGGTGTGTCTGTTGTCTTTTAGCTTTATCAGGTCACTCTTACAGCAGCGTCTCATCACGTCTCATCGCCTCAGTTTGAAGATGAAAATCGATGCAGGAGGACCAGAGACATTCTTCTTTGTCAAAGCCTACTGCCTACATTACCCACAATGCACCTGCACCTGTAAGAAGAAATATCTACATCATATCTAAATATTAGAAATATCTGCACAGTCTCCTTCTTCCAAACTGCCCCTCCTCTTCCTGTTGCTTTGCCTCCCTCTCCTTCCTTTCCCTCTTGTTCCCCGTCTTCCTCCGCTCCTCTCTGCTGAATGAGGCTAAATACATACTCAGCACCATCTAAATTATGCAGATGATAATAGTCATTACCCTAAGAGTAAGCTGCCATCGTGGCTCAGCCTAACTATTTGCAGAGCTGAGGATGTGTTTACAGTCTCTGCATGATGGAGGTTCAGAGTTCTACCTGACAAAGCGTCCAGGTTTATAATAGCCTCCTTTTGATTCACAGCTCAGCGTTCTCTACCTGCTCTCACTAATTGAAACGAGAGGTCGCTCTGCAGCTCCCACAATGCTTCACAGAGTCCACACTGTGCTTTGTTGGAAGCTGCAGAGATTACTGAGGAGAGTTGCGTCCATGTGAGAGACAGAACATAGAAGAGAAGACAACATTAGTGCCTGTTTTTGTTTTCGTCATCATTAGTTATCTTCTCTTTCTTTCCTTTTTCTGTCCAACTTCCTGTTTTCTTTCCTCACTTCACTCCTCGTATCCTCTCCTCAGTCCCTCCTCACCCCTGTTGTTCCTTCCTGTCTCTCTCTTTTTCTCCACTCTGCTCTTCCTCTCCTCTCCTATCTTTGTTTGCCTGCTTGCCATCATTATTAGCAGCATTATTAGTATGCAGGCCCGTGCCCTGAGGCGAGCAGTCTAAAAACAACAGATGCTGAATTCACAAACGCACACACAGTCGCAGCATTAACGCACCAGGAAAGAGACACACGTTAAATCAGTGAAATCCAGCTCTTTGTGAGCTGCTCAGCTCGACTCAGCAGAAACAGGACGCTCAAAATGGAGCTGTGTGTCAGTCGAGCACGTAGCAAACCATTGCCAATCACGCCGAGGCCTCTCCCTCCCTCTGTCTCTCACTCCATCACTCTCTCTCCACCAGACTTTCTCTTCTCCATCTTGATCAGTCTCTGCCTCGCCCTCGTCCTCCTGGATTTTTTCCCTCTCGCAGCCTCTCTGACCCAGTTGCATAAACTCATCACAGCAGACAGCTCTGCAACTTTTAATCAGACAACTCTTCATTTGTACTAACAGCATGGCTGAGCCAGGACCTGCATAATTGTGGGCACATATAATTGGCTTACGGTACATGAGCAGAGTGGGGCTGTGTTTGCACCATAATACGATGTATTGCATGTCAAAGTGAATTTACAACAACAAGCCTTTCCAGTATATTTCCCTGTTTCTGGACCACACTTTAATATGCTCCCATGTTTTTTAAGCAGTTTAATTAGTTTCTCTGCAGAACACAGAAACCCTGCTGAGCCCAAAACAAGATGCTTTACTCATGTTTTCAATTTGCTCTAATGGTTTAGCTGCATTTCATGAGCAGAAACACTGAAACACTGAAACACTGTATTGACATGCTTCTATTACTCTGTTCATTTGATATGGAGAAACCAGATGATCAAGTAATGTACAGAGAGGCAAAGACATGAAGAGGCAGAGAGGAGGAACAGGTGTGTTTACGCTCACACTCGTCGTTATTAAACGGTGAAAAGCCACGACAACATGATGGATTCTTCTTTTCAGAAGAACTGAAAAACTGAATGCAGAATAAACTCAGAGGTTATTGTCTGGAAAGCCTCAGATAGTTCCTGTGATTCAGACTGATGATGATCCCAGTCCATTGAGTCTGGACCAACCAACATCCACTGATCCACACAGATTCATTCCATCCTGGAGAGTGTCTCCGACGTCTTCCGTCACACTTGATGGACACTTTGACTAATGAGCCAATTACACAAATGATATTCCAGTTAGGACACGTTCCTGCAGTGAAGTGACCTTGTACATGTTTGTCTCAAAGTTTGATCAACGTTAAAAACAAGGCAGACGGCAGCAGCAATCATCTTTAACAGAACAAGGACTTGAAGAGGGAGGAGAACAGAAAGACCAGGACTGGTTCTACTCACCACCATCATGGGTTTACAAGACTCCAGAACCAGAGCTGCGTCATTTCAAACATTAAAAAATCCTCATCAACAAACAACTAAATTCATAAATCACAGGCAAAAACATTTACTACCGCTGCAGAAATCGGAGTAAATACTTTCAGGGGTTTATTGAGTCTTCTCTGGAAAATTAACTCATTTTTACACTACAGAAGAAAACAGGGCTCCCTCTCCACCTCACCCACATCACACAGGTCACATGGTCTGTATATTCATCTGGCCCTCAGCGACCAGAGGACGAACAGCAGCATCTGTCAAACTGAAGGTGCATCCATGTAGAACCTCAGCCAGGTGGTTCCATACAGGCCGTCAGCCTTTAAAACAGCGTCAGGTCGACCCTCGGCTCTCAGCACTGAGCGTCTGTTTAACATTTGGGCTGCACGCCTTGCTCAGGGGCACTTTGACAGCAGCTGCTGAGTTTGGAGAGAGCGTTATTAAATTAGCTTCCCACCTAATCCTCGGGATCTTGATGCCAATTCTGTATTGCATGGCTCAGCTAAAGCGAGTGTCCTCCCTGGTGTTTATCTGCTCATTATCAGCCTGTGAGAAGCGCTGGATGAAAAAGTTGTACAGTCAGAGGTGTTGCTTAATTTCAGTCCTCAGGGAGAGATTACCATCTCTCATTAAAATTAAGAGAGCAGTTGTGATTGGGCTGTGTTAGGAACAAAGGGAACAGCTGGCCACTACAGGAGCAGGACCAGGATCTGGACTCACACAGATCACATTTATTACACTGTTTCACATCAGATACACAACAGGACGTGGACAGGATGTTGGTCTGTTAACGGTGAGGAGCAGTGAAGGGATGTTTAAGATGACCTGCTGACCCCTGATTACATTAACTACTGTATCTCTACTGCAGTGAGTTTTCTCCACATGTGAACTGAAGAGAGGTGGACTGAGGACAGAGCTCTGTGGAGTTCCTCCCAGCCTGGTTAGATACTGAGCAGTGAGAGTAGTATTGATTCATCCACTCTGTTATTGTGATTACATCTGAAACCTAATGAGCTAAACATTAGATTTTTGCTGCCTAATTGCTACAGTAAACACTGTCAAAGGAAAAGCAAAGTAGCAGAAAATACATGATTTGTCTGTTTGAAACAGGAGCTGTGCAGGTGTCAGCAGAGCCTCTGCACCACCTGCAGTCAGAGGAGAAACCCCCACCCACTCAGTTTCACACAGTGGGAGACAGCAGGACCTGACTGACAGCTGTCCAGTGTTACTCAATCAAAGGTCCATGTCTGAGATAATGACCTCTGACCTTTGACCTCAGTGAAACTCAGCAACAAAGAGGAGGAGCAGAAGCTGCTGGAATCTGCCTGAGAACAACTTGAAGGTTCCTCTGGTCTGAAGACCTCATCTACACTGAGTCACTTCATCTGGTTTGAGCAGATCAGGTGTTAAAGAAGACAGATTATAACATGATATATGATGTGTGAGTGAGTGAGCACTGGTCTGTGTGGGAGAGAGAGCAGAGAGAGTCAGAGCCATGAAGACGATAAAACTGTCCTGGTTCAGAAATATGATTCATGTGTGTGTTTGTGTGAGTTCATGGGAGGAGCTGTTGGAACTGAACTGAGGTGTGTTAGCACCTCCTCCTGGACTCCTCCACCTCCTCCCCTGACTAACATGCAGCTGAGAAAACAAAGAGGGAGTGAAACAGTCGAGCTGCAACGATCGGCCGATTAATCTGTGAACTGGTCCCAGGTCGACAGATGTTTTATTCTTTGGTCAGACTGAACAACACCTTTCAGCCTGAGCTGTTGTCTAACACTTTACAGACAAAACGATCCATCGAAGAGCAGATAAGCAGATCAATCAATAATTAAATAACTTAGTTGCTGCCCTTGTAATCAGATTTGCAGCTGGTTATCAGACACATACATGATCTCATCTGCAGTGTGACTCTAAACGAGGCCTGTAAAACTGTATTTCAGATGAACACTGTGTCCGTGTTCATGGATCAGGTTTCAGTCCACCATCTGCTCTCCTGGGAATGAGTCACATATGACTTATTAACACCTGACAGGGTGGATACGAGTCCTCTAATCTCAGATATCTCAACCCTCTGAACCTCAGAAGACACATGAAGAAAAAAACCTCCTGCATTTGATCACCCAGAGTGTGATGGAAAACATCAGTGGCAGCGATCGTTGGGAGTCCAACAGAGTCTGACAGCAGCTCTATAAGTGGATTAATTATTGCTGCATGCTAAACTCTGACCAACAGGAAGTGTGTGGATTACACATGGCAGACTCTCTACACAATGTCTTCGATTAAATCATTTCTAACAGTGTGTGCTCATTTGAATTTAGGTTTTATTCTTCGAGACGTCAGAAACTCACTGAGACTAGACGGAGAAAACATTTCCAAATACTCAGGCTTTTCCAGGGTTTCCATTTCTCTGACGATCCCATAAGTACAGTTATTTTTTACATTCATCATCACATCAAGTCAAACACACCGAGTGATGCTGCGGTGAATTTTACTGAGCCGAGGCGCTGCAGCACTGAATGGTGGAGAGTGTGAGTGTGTGTGTTCTGATGTCATTGTGAGCTGTGTTAAGTGTATGACTAAGCAGGAACACACACCACACACACACCACACACACACGCACACACACACACACACATACACACACACACACACACACAGATGAGATATTCACCTGTAAACAGACGATTACTGACAATTTCAGGAGAGCAAATGATAACACTGCAGGTTCAACAACCAAGATAAGGACCATTCAAAATAAATGCATCTGTGGGCTCTGAGGATATCTGTGTGTGTGTGTGTGTGTCCATGTGTCTGTGTGTGTCTGTGTGTGTGTGTGTGTGTTTTGTTTGCGTTTGTGTCAGTATTAGTTTGTATTCACTCTGTGTACAGTGGGTGTTTGTGGGTCCAGATGTGTGTGTGTGTGTGTGTGTGTGTGTGTGTGAGTGTGTGTGTGTGTGTGTGAGTGTGTGTGTGTGTGTGTGTGTGTGTGTGTGAGTGTGTGTGTGTGTGTGTGAGTGTGTGTGTGTGTGTGTGTGAGTGTGTGTGTGTGTGGGCGCTGCTCTCCCATGTACGGCTCCTCCCTGAGGGGGGGTCGGCAGGGCTAATGTGCAGTGGCAGACCAGTCAACTGATGAGATTCACTCTGAGTCAACGGAGGAAAACACAGAGAGCAGAGGAGCCACAGAGCTGATGAGAGAGGACGTCCACTGATTATCTGACTGACTCCACTCAATCCAACAGAGGAAACTATGTTTACTACATCTGAGTACATGTTTAAGGTACTGGCACTTGTTTCCATATTTCCTGTTCTATGTATTCTCACTACATGTTAACAGGATTATAGATGAAGTATCTCAGTGACTGTGTGTGTGTCCATTAGAGGTGGACAGTAACATGAAGACTGTGACTGTAAAGTTTGGCCTCTGTGTCTGAGCTCCTCTCACAGACAGTTGGAGAACATCGTGGGATGGTTAACTACACAACTTCTCTGTCTCGGTCCTCAGACTTCCTCACTCCCTGTTTTGAATGTATCAGTGTGGAAACATCCTCTGTGGTCAAAAAGTTGAGTGTGGAACCACGGACATTCCTCATTCCCACCAGCCGCCATCTTGGCTACGTGCCAGAGGAAAGAGACCACCAACGAATTTTCAAACCTGTGAAAATGGCGGCTGAGTTAGGACGACACGCCGGTGTTTACATGTTGCTTTTTGACGTCAAGTGAGCAAAGCAGCAGGTGGATATTTCAGCGAGCAACAATCGTGGTCACATGTTGTTTCCTGTTAGTGACAGTTAGTAACTACCCTGTTGAAATCCATGCACTGCATCAGTGAGTACACAGAGTACACAGAGTACTATGTAAGTGTACTAACTGAGGTGTTTGGATTAAGACACAGGAAATGTTTGTTAGCTGCTGACTAGCTTGTGTGCACTAACACATCCACAATGACAAGCTAATCTAAAACAGATGCTGTTGATTTCTCTTCTTTCTACCTTTAACTAAAACCACTTCCCATAATCCCTGCACCCAGAGTTAAATGTCATGTCGACATTAACTTGGACTTCCTGTTACTGATGTAATTACACAGCAGGTGTTTCTCTGTGGAAGGAGTCTTTGGTGTGTGCAGTATGCATGGAGGCACCTGTGGACCAAACTGCATGACTGAATGAATTCATTGTTCCCTGATTCAGACTCTCCACAGAAATGACTACTGACGGCATGATTCACATTCTAATCCAAAATGGAGAATTCAGGCCAACTCAGCCCTGAACATGAAGCAGTGACTCACTGAAGCAGGTAGTTACACACACACACACACACACATCCAGCAGAGAGCAGAAAATGTTTCTAATGATGAAAAACCTTCACATAAAAAGAACAATATTCCAAACTCATCCACCACCGTCGCTCATACATTTAGATCCACTCTGCATCAGCTCGCTCGGCTTCGTAGCAGATTTAATCTGAGACACGGACCTTCGCTCTTTAACAAGGCCACCTGGTGCTGAGCCCACAGACTTAATGAAAACACAAGATAACAAGATAAGTTCAAGTTCAAACTTAATTGTCCCTAAAGGGAAACTCACACAGCAGCAGGGCTGTAAACAGTGCAGCCTACACAAAGAGGACACTGCAACACGCAGGCTGTGGGTGACGTTAATATTTAATATGAAAACTCTGTGTACACTGGACAGAGAGCTGTTAGTCCTGTTAGTCCTGTATCTCTGAGACAGCTAACGATGCTCAGGATGCACAAACTTTCCTGTCTGCTCCAGTCCGAATGAAAATAAACCTCCATGAATCTGTTTAGAAACCAGAGATAAAAAGATGCTCATTATACCTGAAGTTTTCTTCAGTGTCACAGTAATCCAGTGATAATTTACATCCATGACTGCAGTGCAAACAGGAGCTGATTGCTGGCACTCCATGAGAAGACGCTTCTGTATCACTGAGGCTAAAAATCCATCCACATGCCAACGAGCAGAGACGCCCTGAAGCTTCTGGGAGTGGTGTGAAAAAGTCTTTGTGACACGAGACAATTGTCTTTTCTTGTGTGAAATTAGGGAAATGCCAGATAATCCCTGGTGGATTCGGTTCTCACCCCCGTTAGAGTCAGGAAAAGCCTCGTCTTTACACGGTGTCAAATATAATCCACTGTGAGCCCCACAGCAGGATGTACTGCATAGAGAGACACACACATACTGTGTGTAATGGAGTACATGGAACAAAGTGCCACAGACAAACACTAAAGATGACACAATTAGTCAATTAACTGATTAGTCTAGCAACAGAAATGAACAGGTCATAGTTTAATGGCACAAAAGTCAGTCTTCATCATCTGCAATAATACACTCAGTATCTATCAGTGTTTGTAGGGGCTGTAGTATTAGTCAGTAGGATTCATCCTCTGCAGACCATGAATCTTCAAAACTTGATGGATATCTGACCCATCAACACTGCTGTCCCCGAGCCTCAGCACAGCTACAACTGAACGTGAAACATCAGCCCGTCTCCTACAAATGCTGTTTATATACAACTTATTTTTTAAGCAAACGTCTGTGTGACTGGATCAACATGAATGTCTGAACCACATTTCATCACAATCCATCCCATACTCACTACAAACCAGATTAAACCAGTGGCTCCTCAGTGACATGACTTTTCTCTGTGATCAGACAATTCTAACTAAGTGTGAGCCTCACACGGTGCTGATGAGCACACAGCAGTGAGCCGCTCTCATTCCACCCAAATAACCTTTTGTTCCAAAATGAGACATCCACTCCTCCAAAATGTCAAACCTGCTCAGAGTGACATGCAAAAAAATGGATTTGTGCAGGTCATTTATTGGACGTCCTTGGTTGAGAGAAACACGTTAACAGACTGGAGACTTCATATATTAGAGATTCAGAACTCTAACCTGAACTCTGTTCTCTTAGATTACATGTAAAGCCGTCTGTAATAGACAGATTCGGTCCTGACAGTTTAAAAGACTCCAGTCATTATAAGGACTAAACACAATCAATACTAATTAATACAGGATCCATCACATCTTTACATTTTTAAACACTGAGTTCCATTAGAAAATGTACTTTAAAACTTAAATACACGGCTCATAATTCCAAATGAAGTGCATGAAAAGGAGGAGTGGTGAATATTTAACAGTGTTTATAGTAACTAATGGATGAAGGAGATGATAGATGGTGGTCTGGCTTTAATTATTTAGGAAAGAACCTGCAGAGGTGGAGCTGCTATTTTCAGATTCAGTAGATCTACACTCACATGACTGAACTCTATGACTCTGATGGTTCTTATTGGCTCTCAGCTGACAGCTAAAGAACATTAAAGTATTAGTATTTCCCTCATTCCTTTTTTCCTAATCACTTGTGTCTATAAATAGAAATAGAAATCAGCAGTGGCTCCACATTCCCAGATCACAGAAACTCTACCTTTGTGAGTACAATCCTATTATTATTAATAATATTAATGAAGGCAAAACCCACTGAATGAGACGAAACCACAAGCGAGTGGGATTCCTCTTCAGGCTGGGGCTGTGTAGCCTCTCAGCTTCTCTAAAGAGCAAAACAAATGGAGGAATTAAGGTTTAAAGAGGGAAAACAATGTCACTGTGCTCTCACTGTGCAGAACATTTTGTTTTCAGCTGCTGCTCCATCCCGCTCTAACGCAGCTTTCCAACATGGAAAATTGAACAGATGAGCATTTATTTCACAGAGATGTTTCAGCCGTATCCAGAACCCCTTCAGCCATGTATCAGGACCAGGCCAGCCGATAGTCAGTGATAGGATTCAGTTAGGTATGCTCTGCTGAGGCCTGCACTGACTGTAAAACAACTGTGGAGCTGGGAGCTCAGCTGTTTCCACAGACAACACATTTCCTCTGCTCATGGCCACAGGTTGACATCAAGGGAGACTATTGTATCATATATATATGTCACCCAGAAAGCCACAGCTGCTCTTCATATTGGAACAAAAAGGGCAATGTCTGAAATGCCCCAGAGTCCCAACAGCTGCAGAAATAAGAACATATTTAGACAGAGTGAGGGAAGGCTGTGGTTTTTATTTCTCTTCATTAGCCTGTCGAGTGCAGATAAACGACCACGATTTCCTGATCAGTCAAAACACACACACACGTTAAAGCAACAAACTGTAACTTCACTGATCAACAGCGCCACCTGCAGCCACTGAAACACAGCCCAGCAGCGTTTATTACCCATGATCCTCCTCTCCTTCTGGAGCAGGAAGTGCTGTGTCTGTAACAAACACTCCAAACTCTGTTTCTAACTCTTCCTGGCTGGATCTCAGAGATGAACGCTGCTTTTTAATGACTCCTTGAAATCACAGGTGTGTTTTCTTTTTGTTTTTATAACCATATTTTAATGCTTTCCCTCGCCCTGTTCTCCAGAGTAGTAAAAGCAGCCCTCCCAGAACAACAGAGTATTTTTACAGAGTGGTATTAGCACTTCTACTCATATAAAGGACCTGAATTCCTCCTCCACCACTGGTGTCACTGAGGAGAGTGTGTCTGTGTGTAGAGGAGAAACTCTTCCTCTCATGTTTGTACAGTCTCTCTCTCTCTCTCTCTCTCTCTCTCGCCTCAGTGCTTCCTTCCCTCCTCATTTCCCTAAGTGTCTTTGTGTGTTTGTGTGTGCACATGTGGAAACTCGCAGTCGGATGTACACACACTCTCACGCACATGAGAGACAAACACACACAAAAAGCACCGCATGACATCGCTGGTGTTAAACAGCAGCAAATGAACCTTGAATTTGCATTTACATGCCAGGGAAATTTAGTACATGGTCTGACTCTTCGATGTCCAATTAGGAACGCACTGTTCCCTTCCATTCATTTAGCAGACATTAATGCACAGAGCCTGTTGGCCCGTTGATTAGAGAGTCACACGATTGTTTGTCAGTCAACATGCAGAGGAGTTCAGAGCTCAGGTGGGCCTCGCTCAGACTGCGCTCGAATGGAAAGAAAATCAATGTCAAACAAATTGATTACACTTAGTTCATTAAATTCTGATTTAATGAGTTTATAATCAAACCATTTCCCTCCAGGTTAATTTAATTTGGGCCAAGCCTGCTAGCTCACCTCCTGCGCCCATGGGCCTCCGCCCGCGTGCTGCTTCAAAACCTCCAGCCACATTTTCATTCAGCCAATGATTTGTGGTGACTTCAGATGTCATTGTTTTGTGTTGTTCAGTCTAAACTTTGCCAAAAGAAAATCCTGACCATTTGGAGGATTTGAAGAAGACAAACGCTGCGCTCGTCTGCTTTGGCCTGACGATGCCATATCCAGACTGCAGGCAGGACCAGAGCTCTTTCTGAAACCTGGTCCACATTATCATCTGAATATGATCAGAGCAGGTTTGTGTGTTCAGCATAATTAATTCAACAGCAGTGTGTGATGGGTAGACACACACAGACACACACTGACCTCACACAGGAGGCAAGATAAAGATAAAGCAGCCGACTCAGCAGACGAGACACGACTGGATTTCCTCTGTGAAACGACTGAGAACCATGATGAAAAACAGAAACTACAGACGGAGGCTGGGACCTGTAAACTCTGGGTGCTTTCCTTCAGTTAACAGTGTCAGTTTATCTTAAAGACCAAAGCAGCAGCACTATAGCACTAAATTCATCACATAGATTACTGGAATATTACTTATTCATCGACAGCTAATTCAAGCTAAAGACAACTTTATAGATTATTAGTTTCATCTCTAATGATTCATGTTGCATAATGATGCTGGTGTGTAAAAGCACAGAGCTGCAGCAGTGTGAAAGAGAAACCTGCAGAGCTGCATCAGCCCAAAAACACTGGCATTATCCTTTAATGTCATTCTCCACCAAGTTAGCTGCACCACAGGGCTCCACACACATTACTGACAGCCCTGATACAAAGCACATTACGGTGCCATTTATTCACTTCAGTTCAGGCTAAATCCCCGTCCATTAAATGGTCTTTGGGTTTGAAAAATGGCTTTTTAAAAATTACAGGGCACTCATGTTGTACAGAGAGCTGACATCACTTCCTGTTTAGCTTCTCATTCAGGATTAACCCGTCGCTCTGCCCTGAGGTCTACCTTCAATAATCGACGACATATCATCTCCGTTACGGGATTTAACACCGATATTACAGACCGTGAACCAACCACGTGTTTCCAGTTCTTTTAATGACTTCATCTGTGTCGTCTTCTTCTGTGGTGGTTTTAAATGGAAATTTGACTCGTGTGTCCACAAAGACTAGAATAATTCATGTTTAACTGCCAGGGGCAACACAGGAAATCTCAATAATGAAGTGAACCTCTGCAACAAATGACCTTTTGATAGAAAGAATAAAAAGAGATGTAAGTGATAATCTTCCCTAAAGTGTGCCGTCAGCCTGCCATCCACTGATTTTCTCTTTTTCTGAATTAATGCTGAAACAAATTAACGGTTTCGACTTGAGCTTGATGAATGTCAGAGTGAGAATGAGTCGTCTGCGGGGACATGGCGCTGTTATTGATCGCCGTCTGAGAGCAAACGCGTGAGTGTGTATGTACGCATATGTTTAAGACAGGGAGATGTCTCATTCATTACTGTCGCCATGCGTCATCAGATGATACTCGGAGAACTGAGCCGAGCGATCAGACGGCTGTAACCATTTCTGGCAGCCTCCCTCAGCGGGGGGATCCTGGTGACGGCACCAACGAGGAAGACAAAGGCGATGACAGGCTGACAAGCGGTCCCAGTGCCCCAGTTTATGACATTAATGAGCGGAGGAAAAGAGAAGAGACAGGGTGAGGTTATGTGAAGTTTGCATTTGTTTATAAAAAGAGAAGGGGGGGGGGGCAGATAAAGGCTGGTGTGGTGTGTTTGTGTGGGAGAAACAGAGAAATTCAGATTTTGTGTTTCTCTCTGTGAGTGTGTGCAGAGAAATAACAAGCTCAGGGCAACAAAAGCTGCTGCCAACGCTGGTTTTTGGTTTCCAAAAATGTATATTTTCTAACATTTTATTTACTGCCAATCAAAGTTAACTAAGAAATTTTGCTTTGGTTTTGTGGAGAGTCACAATCTGATGGCTGGTGAACGTATTGCTGTCAGGATAAAGTGGTTAAATATGTACAGCTAGTTAGCAGCTCTCTGCTGTAGCTGTGTGGCTACAGTGGAGCTACACGCTAACATACCTTAGTGTTTTGTGTTAGCATGCTAACATTAGCTAATTAGCACTAATATAACGTACAGTTGAGGCTGATGGGAGTGTCATTCAAATGTTGACCTGGTGATGGTGCTAACTGAAGACTCAGAGGATCAGCGAGGTTATCACAGTTCATCCTGAGGGGAACATGAATGTGTGAAGAAAAGTCGATGAGAGTTTCTCCAGTAGTTGTGAAGACACTTCATTCTGGACCAAACAACCGACGTGGACAGACCCGTCCCTGCAGCCGCGCTGCTAGTGAGGCTAAAACATGGCTTCACAAACGGAGGAAAAACAGCAGCCAACGTTTGAGCTCTCGGCCTGTCAGAGCTGCTCACGCTGCCTGACTGCTTCTCTGAAGCTCTTTAGCCCAAGGTGCCCACTTGCTCTACTTTTTTCTTCTTTATGGTGCGTTGACTTCCTCTGAGATGAACCCAGTGAAAACCTCATGAACTCTCCACACAACAACACAACCACTGTTTCTTTAGTGACGACTGATCCACACAGGTTCACGTCGTCAGAGCTGGATCGAGCCTCCAGCCTGCACTGCAGCATCGTCTTCAGGCTCAGACCTGTGCCATGGAGTCAGAGAGGTCTCCATGAAGCAGTGGACGGTGGGTTTCCTGAGCCCTCTGACAGCTGAGGAGTGAATAATGTTTCTGAATTCTGCAAACAGCTCCTCTCCAGCAGTGCAGCAGTGATTCAGTATGCTCCCAGCCAGAATGGTGGGACCACTACAGTGCCTGAATCTGCATGTAAAACAAAGAACAAAGCATAAAAGGGCACCACAGAAGCCATTGTTGAAGTCCCAACAGATATGCAGAATAATCATCTGGGACGGAGCCCTGGCTACGTGCTCTAATTAACGATTTCATTATTTTTATGAGTCAGTACATCAGCGTTTGAAGCCCACATTTCTTTTTTGTCTTGTCCTCTCATTATACAGTGATGTCATTATAATTTCACCCCTTTATTCTTGCCATGCAGTGTTCATTGTGCTGCTTTTACAGCTATTTATGTAACCACTGTTTGCAGAGTATCTGTTAGCAGCACAGCTCAGTGAATGGAAACGTCCGTCCACCACTTTGGTCCAGACTGAAACATCTCAACCACTGGAAGATGAAAGTGTGCAGACATTCATGGTCCTCAGATGATGCCTCACAGAGCAGATAACATGGCTCCTTCTCTTGTGCTTCTACTCATCTGTATTTGACACTTAGTGTTCACCTGAAGTTAGTGATTCATCGAGGTTTTTCAGCGTAGAGGTCAGAGGTCACAGTCGGCCTGTAACCTGGTAGATGACGCTTGTTGACATGAGGTCTTGAAGTTAGCCTCTGCAGCGCTAACCTGCTTTGTCGTGACCCTTACAGTCACCGCTGGGGTTTGCTTTTAGAAAATGTTGTAAAGTTTAGAACACATTCCCCTGAAAATACAATGATTGTCCCACGGTTCTCTGTTCAAGGTCCATGTATTCATCATGCCTCCTGTTCAGGAAATAAAAGATCAAAAATTCTATTTCCTAGATTTTGAGAAAACTGGAATAAATAAAATGTCAATTACTCACAGGTGAGATTCGTTCCTTTTCTGAGCAGAATAAAGCATTTGTCTTTTCTACTTTGGTTCTGATGAACTCATTTCACTGTCATAATGATTTCTTGATAGTAAAATTCAACACATGGTGACAGCAGTGCAGGTCAGTAGCTCCCTCAAACTTCACAATATTTTGATTTTAATTTACTGTTTTTTGGCCTCTGTTCCTGCGGCATGTATTGCTTCTGATTACTTGTGACAGAGATGCACTCATCAACGTTGGAGAGCGAAGGGAAGGGATTGGATTAAGTGCAGACCTAGGATCATCTCCGCCCACGGTGTCCTCCGACCAACCAGTCAGAGGGCGACTGACCCAGAAAGAGAGAGGAGACTGGACTGACGTTCAGCTGCAGGAAAATACAATGAGTAAGACTCAGGGAGCGACGAGGAATCAGAGAGTGTTGTTGCAACATCTCTGCAGAGACCTGACTCCATCGTGACAACTTGGGTCGAGCTGTTGGACTCGATGACAGAGCTCAGGGCTCTGTGGTGGGATGAGGAGAGGTGTTTACATCAATGATGTTTGATGCTCAGACACAGTCAGAGTGGATGGACAGTCTTTACCAGATGTAGAGTTTTTGATGTTGGATGTCGACCGTGTTTCCGGCCCACTGTGTTTGTAGCTGTTTACACTCCTCTACATGCAAATTCAGAAAAACGCGTGCAGCGACTACATCTGTCATTTCTATGACACTGACAGTCTACAGATATTACAAGTAATATTCAGCCACTCCCGAGCCGCCAGCGTGGCTGTAGCTTCTCGTTTTATAATTAGCAGCAGGAGGAAGCTGCTGAACAGAATCATCATTTTGTTGTAAGAGCACTACAAACTAAACCTGGATTTAAAGACTATAATAACAGCATGTTGACACAGGTTAATTCCAGACTGAGAACTGTTCATTGTCTCCTCAAAATGCAATCATGCCAGGCACAACTATATCAATATGCACCCACAATAATTACACGGCTGCTTTTTCTGCCCACTGTAATGCCGGGCTCAGCTGTCATGATTTTAACTCATCATATCATCAGTGTGAATGTTAATCTCTCACCACCTGTTGGCACCAAACACACTCTTCTGTTCAGAGCTCTCCATGTTGTTTTAAATGATTTTACTGTTTCAGTGGAGGGAGGAGGCATAAAGCAGAGTAAATGTGTAACCTCTGAGCAGCCTGCAGTGTCTGGAAGTGGTGACAGCAGTGACAGCTAAGGCTGAAGAAGTAACAGGCAGATGGAGAGTGGGAGGAGGTGGAAACACTGCTGCAAGTTAAAATAGAAGCAAAGAACAGAGTCGCATTGTTCATACGTGTCAGGGAAACCAACTCCACGTTTCTGTGGTTTAGGAAAACAGATGTATTCTCTCAAAGAGGTCGGATAGAAATGTTTTATTGACTGTAAATCATATTGTGTGGTTGTATCACAGACACACAGATACTGTTACGTGGGAAGAAAAGATAAAGAGTTTGACACAGACGTGTTCATTAAATCTACAGCTCAGTGTGTTTCTACACTGCTGCTGCCATGTTGGTGACCAACTAACTGACAGGTGAGCAGATGTTGGACAGGCAGCTGTTTCAGTGCTGAAAGCCTAAAGAAAGGTGAGTTTGCAGCAGCGGGTCAGACGTGCAGAGCGTGCAGGGACAGGCTGGACTTCTCTCTTTGAACCGTCCTCCACTGAGCTGGCAAAACATCAATCCTGCTTCCTCGCCACAAAAACTTCTTTACCCAGAAGTCTGAGGCAGATCTGACTGGCCCGGCTCTACGTGTGCTGGAGTCTGTGACACTAAGAGGAAACTTGATGTGCAGTATCTTGGCAGAGGAACTGATACTGTCAAAATAAGAGTCTGCACCAGAGACTGTTTGGAGACACACACAGGTGGATGAGAGAGAAATATCTGACCTGAGATCAGAGGCTAGGTGCATATTGATGCTAGCTGCACTTTTACTGCTGAATCTTCAACTTTCTAAAGCTGATGATACTTTTTAGAAATAAGACTTTTGATGGCAGGACGTTCACAGTTAATGGAGGATTTTCAGATTGTTGTATTGGCAACAGACATTTCAACGTGGATGAAGGAGCATCACCTTCAACTAAACCTCTCCAACACTGAGCTTTTAATGATCCCTGCCAACCAGTCTCTCCATCAAAATATCAACATCAAAATCTCCTCCTCATCACCAAGGTCATGGGAAACGTGGGCGTCAGCTCTCCTTCTCTGACCATGATGCATCTGTTTCCTGGTCCTGTAACATGACCTGCACTGGTCTGGCATCTCCATTCCCTGACCACAAGCTGTTCTCAGTCCAGGCTGTTCTGGTCTGTGGTTCCCTGATGATGGAACCAGCTTCCTCTCTCTCATCTCTTCTCACACTGACTGTCAATGTCTTTACTTTTTCTCCTGCTCTTTGTCTGATTGAACAGATTCAGTTCTTAGCAGTGTTGTCCCTCACTCCTGAGTCACTTTGCATAAAAGTATCTAGAAAATGTAAATGGATTTATCCTGTTTACATTCCACTGTCTAACATCAGCTACAACCAAAAATTATATAACCTCATGTTCATTCTTGTTCCTATACAACCACTGTGTAAGAATGTCAGGGACATGAAACTTAATCAACATGTACTGAATTGTAATTAACTGACACTGGATCCAGCGGTTGTAGTATCGAGCGGTATCCATGGCAACAAGCATCATCTGATCCCCCGGTGAAGCAGAAGACTGTGAACACTTGTGACCTCTTCTCTACACTATTTCATATCTGAGGCTGAAATCATTTGAAAACATAATGTACCATAAATACCGCTGGAACCTGGCAGAGGCCCCTCCGCTCTATTTTTCCTCCTGTGCCAAAGAACGAGCTGGTGAAAGGCGTCCACAAATCTCCACCAGCAGAAGCCCACAGTGGTCATTGCTCAGATTAATGTGCGGCTATTTGTACTGTACATTCAGCTACTGAGAGATGCTGATTGGCTTCGTCAGGTTGCAGCGGTGTCGTCTAAGTTAATCACTACAGTAAATAATATTTTAGTGTTCACATTAGCTGGTAGGTTGATGGCATTTTCACTGCGTAGCCACAACACTGAGCTGTAAAACCTTCACAAACGCAACAGTAGATACTTGATCATCTTTGCTTCACTGTGATTTAAAAATGCAGGAAACAATTGTAGATTGAATTCACGCAGAGCGAGCAGGACGGGTTCAAAGCTTCTGCACTAAACAGACAGAAGAGTCAGCTGGGATGGACACAGAAATTTATTTAGCAAAGAGGTATAATGAAATACTACGCAGAAAATTCAGCAACCAGATTCTGTTTGTGTTTCATAAGCTGAAGTTAATGTTATATATGGAACATATTGACCTTATATTGTCAGTGATGGAGCACGAGATATTCAGAGTGTCTGGAAGATTGACGGTGGGGCTGAACCTAATGGAGTATAAATCTCACTCATGATTTTGACGTCCCACAATTAAACAAACTATTGTCTGTGATAGTGACGTTTAAAAAGCTCCTCCCACATCAGATCAAACAGGTAAAATAAAACTCAAATGTCTGGAGCAGAAGGTGACGAGCGAGTCCCTCAAAGGACAAATCATACGCAGAGTGTATGAGACTTGTGTCTGTGCTGCAGAGCAACACAACTAACTGTTCAACCACCTGAAAAACACCACACACTGCAGCAGGGTGACAGCATGAAGGAAGAGGAATAACTAACGTTACCTCCACAACTCAAACATCTGTAACAGTGACACAGCTTTTTGTCGAGTGTAACACGGCATGGAGGTGAAAGCAGTTCTCTGTTTATTTAATGTGAAAGTACAATGAAAATATTTTCTCCCTAAAATCAAATCTGTGATCTCAGTACAGATCAGAATCGTCTGATTAGCTGCTGCTCATCAAAGGACACTGAGTAGAAATGACACAGTACTGTAGGTTTAGATCTATAAATCTAATCTGAACTGCTCACTCTTTAGTTATTTACTGTCTGTGTAAATCCAATATGTCTCTGCTCTGATATAATGCTGTTCATTTATTGCTCTATATAATAAACTCTAAGTCATTCTCTAAAGGCCATATGTGCTGATCCTCACATCTGTCTGAGGTTTTCATCCAAACACAGAGCTCAGATGTCACATGAGGTTTTTCTGCCTGTTTCAGATGAACCTGAGTGACTCTGCACGCCTCGAGGGGCCGGAGCCAGAGCCGGGGTCTGGCACACTACTTTTTCTTTGAATTCTCTTCTTTCTGAAACTGTGGGTGGTCACCCAAAATTAAATACAGGGCTGTGCCTGGAGGCAGGGTTTATACAGCCGTCGTACATTCAAATAAATACAACACCAACTGAAACATACTGCAGAGTCATGTCACAGAGTCCTGTCCCTTACAGTCAGTCAGACCTTTCTCTTATCAGGACTCACTCATGAGAACAACAGCAGAGAGATTCATTTTCTGACTGATCAGTGTTTGGAGGCGAGGAGTGAATTTAACAGAGATCAGAGGCCTCTGATTTCTAGGATCAGACTCAAATACATTTTTAATAAAGTCATGGCAGCAGCCAAAGAGATAAAAGATAATGAAACCGAAAGGTTCATGTAAAGGTATTGTAATAATGAAGTCATTATTTCCTGACTGAGATAACATATTTATATCTGAACTGTTGATGATATGTTTATTTATTATTACATAATCCATAAGATGAGTAAATTAGTGACTAAAAGGTTTGTGCTTAATATTTTCTAGGCCTCATACAGTTCAGGTCCTAAAGACGTCCGCAGTGTTTTACAGCGGTCGACTGTTCAGCCCAGACTCGACTGATAGGTGGACACCTGGAGACACTTCTCCTGTCTGTTGCCGGGGTAACCAAAGTCTGATAGATAAAGATGCAGAAAAAGACTTAAACTGAATCAATACTGTCCAAATCCAGGATGAGCTGAGTAAAGGACAGGGATCTTCACACCTTTAGATTTACAGCATCATTTGGTCTTATTTGGGTAGATGGTGGAGTCATGTTACATGTCTTGTTAAACCCGACATCTTCAGAACTTTGTTGTGGTACTTCTCTGGTTCCTAATCTTTCTCTGCCAACATGCAGCTTGTAATAAAAACTCCTGGTCATCGTCTTTTCTCCAGCTCAGTGCTGGTCGACCACAGCTGCTCCCTCTAACACTCACTGGACTGATTTCATCTGATGAAGCTCTTTGTCTGTGAGGCTTGTTCATATATAAACCTGATTCACCACACTCTCTACACTCCTCAATCTTCTGCTCATTACATTATGATTTCAATGCTTCTAAACCTTTTAGGAAAGGATGGCATTGTACTGTATGTTTCCTCATATAACTGATTTCAGCTGTTTACCTTCTGCTGAGGACAGAAGCATTAGACCCAATGTTTCTTTGCTCATGAGATTTGCTCATGGAGGGAAACTTCTTCTCTTAAGTCGTCTTTGTTCAAGGAATTTATCCTCCAAATCCTTGGCCAGTCATATACGATGTGTTTGAAGAAGAAAAGACAGGAACGAGTCCTGAGCTTAAATCTGTGTTTAGAGAAGTCAGTCCTGTGGTGACAGTTAATTTACTCAATTTAAGCCCTGGGATGAAAAACCACTCGGATCCACTGAACTAAATAAACCTGAGCCCAAACCTGCGTTGATGTAAAATCAGTATCAACAAGCTGAATCAAGGCTTTTTAATCGAAAAGTGCACCGACTAACAGGGGAAACAGAGTCTGAGCAGTGTCCGGACCCACAGGAGCTTTTCTGTCGGTAATAGATGGGCCTGTGTGGCTGTGAGTCTCACAGGGCTGACTAAGTCTACCACAGCAATTCTTTTATACTTAGCAAGGACAGCGAGGAGAGAGAGGCTTCCCAAGCAGCTGTGACAGGCTGAGCAGCAACACAAAGACGCCCCAAAACAAGGAGAGAAGCAGCTGAGAGTGGAAGCGGCCTCTCCTGGGTGCTGGATTAATAGAATGCGAGGGTTGCAGCTTTGTAAGGAGGCGGCGAGAGGATTGAGGGTCGAAAATGGGGAGAGAGGAGAAGGAGAAAACAAGGAGAGAAAAATCTGAGAGGGAGGTGACTGTGCTGCTGCCTCCTCCAGGGTTTCTACAGGCTTCAGTTTAAAAGCTTTTAAAGCCTAAAGACACGTAGATATGTAACAATAAGCCTTAATAATATAATCATGGTTATATGCCTCCAACAGCAGGTCCAGCTGCAGTTAATTAGTGCATGAAGGTCACAGTGACTTTTGACCTTTGACCACTAAAATCTCATCAGCCTAAGTGAACAAGGCGAACGAGACGAACGAGCGACCTGAAAACTTCACACCTTCATCATAAAAACAGACATTTTGCCAGTTCTAATAGAGGAGGAGTCGGACTGTGATACGATGTATAATTTGTTCCACAGTCCTGCAGCGATTTCATTAGCACAACACTGTGATGTGTGGACTGATTATAATGGATACTACTTTTAATTCAGAGCTCTGCTTCATAGAGAAGAGTTTGTACCTTTTTTTGGAGGGAAACTCATTCATATTCATTAATGGCAGTTTTTTTTTTTTCTTCCAGCAACAAGCGACGAAGTGAAGCCGAGATCAAGAAATGCTTTCAAACCGTCTCTAGAAACAGGAGCTTCCTGTGTGATGAAAGCCGCCGTGCTGAGGAAGGAACATGGAAAGCTGCTGTTGTTGTTTTTTGGTTCCCAGTTTGTTCTGACATGCATCGTGACCTCGCTTCCCCTCTGCCACTGGTTTGATCTTTTTTCTGCACAGCCTCTGCAGCGTGGCTCCACTCCCACCTGGAAGAGTTAGGAAAGTAATGATGCAAGGTGGAGGCATCTACATCCAACACGAGCACAGTTTTAACGAATCAGCACTCTTGTTGAGGCGCTTCAATGAATATAGGCCAAAAAAAAAGAGCATCCAAGAGTTATGAGTCTGCGTGGAACCCAGAAATATAGAGTACAGTCCCAGAAAAGTGGCAAAGCCTTTACTCACAGTGGTGGTGGTTGGATACTGTGTGAAATAGATTTAGAGTTGTCTGGAGGGAACGTCCACATCAAGAAGTTTCAGAGTGTCAGAGAGATCCAGCTCAAATTCCTTCATCAGTTCAATCATTTAGAGCTGCTCATCCCTGCTCAGCCTCAGTGTCCCAGCATGCACTGCACAGGGGAGGGGGGCAAAAGAAACAACCTGGACGAGTCAAGAGTCATCAAATAGAAGAAAAACAGATCAACTGTGGTCAATTTAAGATCCATTCTTCACACAACCTGACGTGGATCTTTTCTCCTGCAGCGTGACATGAACTTAGACCAGTCTAAAGGCTCCTTCAGTGTCTGATGCACCTGAGTGCAGGACAGTGGAGCAGTGAGAGGACGCTCACATGAACTCCAGACAGAAACCCTCCAGAGAGTCACCCTGCAGGGACCTCTCCCTGTGAGCTGAGGCAGGATGCATGTTGCTTTTCTTTTTTAAATGTTTAACTCTGAGCTTCTCAGTATTTATGTTGAAGTACCCACCAGATATTCACACAGTATAATGTAAACAGTGTTTGACCCAGGTCTGATATTTAGCACTTTAAAGAGTGTTTCCACTCCACGCTGAACAGACGGTGGTGGTGGTGGTGGTGGTGGTGTGGGGAGATCCTGCTGCGGTAGCTAACAGGATTGTTTTGGTCTGAATAGAGAATCTTCTTGTCATGCAGTTTAAATGCTCTCTGATGCCTATTCACCCAACCAGGACGACAACGCCGTTACTTCCCATCACTCCATCTCTGAAGACTCGTCGAGTAAGCTGCATCTCTAACTCCAGCTCAGAGCTCAGAGCCAACACACATGAGTCACTGCTCATCCATTCAGCTCTGACAGTGGACGGAGAGTGTCAGTAAATAAAATGATTGTTTTCTCATAAACTGAAGTGTGGTCACATAGAAATAAAGAACTCAGCTGAGGGATCAGAAAACACCTATATGAACTGTTAGCACACAGAGTATTACTACATGATGTTTAACTGTCCAACACACATCCATGCATGGACAGCATGTTCAGTCTTACACTCGGGGGGATTTGCAGCCTCTTTATCAGCACTGAACAGTCAAATGGTGTTTGTGTATGAATAAACCTTCACACACTGAGGGAGCGACAAATAAACAACATGAAGATGTGAAGGACCCTCCCTCTGGGTGTGTGTTAGGATGTTGGTGGGACAGTGTGAGTCCTGCTGAAGCAGAGGAACAACTGGCAGGATCCTCTGAGCCAGAGCCTCTGACAGTCTGTGATTGGCTGATGTCTGAGAAAGCTCCGAAAAATCTACAAAATCAAAAAATGATGTCGCTCTTTTGCTGCGTAATACTGTTATTCCACGTGTTATCACCACACAGTTTTTGTTTTCCGTGAGCTTCATTTCTCTACTGACCAACCTCTAACCATAACCAAAACAACGAGCTGTTTAAACCCAGAGGTTTCTCACCAGAAACCTGGATGTAAAATGGCTCAGCTGAAAACACAGGAGGAGGGGCTGCAGGATTTTAGAAATACTGTATTTGATTTATGACTGCAAAGTGACCACTGCAGCAGAAAACTAAGTGTGAAATTTAACATCTGAGAAAAGCAGGTGGAAAATCTGCAGCTTCACTAGAACTTTTCACGTCGTGAAACAAAAGAGCAGAAATGAAACAACCTGTTTGTTTTTTTTCAGTTTACCTTCCTGGTTCCCTCAGTGGCCTCCTGCTCACTAACACTCATGAAGTCAGACAGACAGAAGCTCTACAGGAGGAGTTTTAATCAATTATTATCTCCAGCACTGACTTTTACAACTCATCCAGTCTTTGGTCTTTTATGTTGAACTGATGACATTTACTAATATTTCCTCACATTTCCTCCTGACAGATAAACACACACTTCCCCTTCCAAAAGTATCAATTATTATCACACTGATTTAATTATCTTCTGTCTTAACTGCGTCGTTTTGTCAATAAAATGTCAGAAAATGACAAAGAAATGTCAGTTTCTCAGAGTTCATGGAGTCTGGTTCACGACCCACAGAGAATCATTTCCTATCAGACAGGACAACGTTCCCAGATTATAATAATCATTTTATCTGTAGCTTATTCAACCTCTCTCTTTTATCCTTTATTTTACCATCACTTTATGTGTGACTGCATTGCTGAAGCACTTGTATGAACGTAGAAATAAACTAATTAAGGCAATTTTCACATTAAAGTAACTTTGACCGTAACATGAGCTCTTCCTCTCTTCATCCAGTTCATCATCAGATTACCTGCAGCTCTTTAACACGTGTACTTTCCCTGGGATCCTGCCAGTGTTTCTACCAACTCAGATCTCAGATCTCTGTGTCTCTATAGTCGCCTGTCAAACCCCATGTTCTGTCAGCAGTGGAAGAAAATCCTGTTTTCATTCTATAATTAAATGTAGAATTATCTTGTAATGTACGAAAAGCAACAAACCGAGTCACGTTGGTTGTTCCTGGTGAAGTGAGTGGAAAAAGTCATTCTGCTTCTACATGTGTTTTCTCTAATACAAGCCCTATCACCCCATTATCAACATTAATATTGTCACATATAGTGGAGTCATAATACACTGTATGTACCTAATGAGCTGGAGCTTACATCCCGCCCATTAACTCCCATTACCACCTCCACAAAACACATCCACTCATGATTTATCTGTTGAAAGCAGGCGGACCCACCGACCACTCTAATGATGTGGCTCACACAGACGGCGAGCAGAGACACCCTCCCTCTCAATTAAAAACAATAGCACTGCTCATAAAGAGCTGCTGTGACCCTGCAGCCAAACTGTTTGGTTGTTATAGCAGAGAGATGGGGAGAAGCTCAGTTAAATTCATGGCTAACACAGGGGGTGTACTCTGTTCTGTGGAGTGACAGTAGGGGTTTAATGACCCTGTGTCTTCTCCTCAGTGTGCACCTGTGCTGAGCCGCCCGGTGTTATGGTCTAATGAAGCACGCCCGGAGAGAGAGGGAGGGGAAAGCAAAGAGAGGGAGAGAGGTAAACAACACAAAGGTTTGATGAGACAAACAGGTAATGAGCAGAGGTGTGCTGGATTCAGGGCTGCACCTCACAGTTAAGCTTAGTCAGTGCAGGCTCTTTTCCTGATGAACTGACTCATTGTTTTGTCCATAAAATAAAATGACTTTAAAAGCTTTATTTATATATAGTTCCCTGTCAGATATGATGAAGAGCAGCAGCTCCTCACATTGAATCAGAAAATATTTGGTATTTTTGTCTGAAAAACGGATTCATTTTCTGTCCATCGACTAATCAGTAAACTACAGTTTCAGCTCTGGCTGTTTTTCCAGTAAACAGAGGGGAAACGTACTGATACAACAACATTTATATAACATCACTACAGCGACTGTCACTGTTTTCAGAGGAACACAGCACAGTGCTCCTGTGTTCATTAATATTTCATCAGCTGTTTACTTTGTAATAATTCCCAGACCTGATGCTTGTATAGAAATCCTATAAATACTAGTAGAAATAAATGATTGATATGATGATGTGACAGTGCTGTTGTCAGGATTTTGTGTTTGGGAAACATCTGCTGGTTTGTTGGTGAATCCATCTCGACTTTCACTCTGACAGATGATAGTTATACTCCCTCTGACAGCTAGAGGGCGCTGTGACTTCAACATGAAACAACTGATGCTGTAGTTTTTTTTTCTTGGACTCTTGTTTTGCTCAGACCCAAGTCGTCACCTCTTTACCTGTCAAACAGGTAAAACAGCCACAGTAAGAAGTGAACCAGGCCCATAGTCGGTCTTCGTCTGCGTCTGTAGCTTGTTATGCTAACGTTAGCTCACCAACCTGCTGACGTGAACAGGAAACTGGACGTGCCTCCTCACAGGTCAGCTGCTGCTCTGACTGTGGTGCAGGTTTCATTTCTGCTTCAGGAGAACAGTGTTTACATCGCCTGAACCAGCAGCAGAGAGACACACTGCCACGATGCATCACTGGGAAGATCTGTGCATTTTTATAAATGTTCAGCTTTTTGAAAATGTCAAACATATCAAACATGTCCTGCTCTCAGCTTCTCAGACATGAACATTTGCTGCTTTTCTTCATCATATGTGACAGAACATGAATTAACTTCACAGAGAGACGTCACCTTGGGCGTTACCGTGGTATTTATGGCCACAGAAATCAAAGAAAAAAAATGTGACACCCCCGATTTACTGCTGCACGACTGCCCTACATGTACTGTAAAAATCTGTTTCCGGCTCTGACCTGACCCATGATCCACTGGAGGGGGGAGCAGTCCAGGGGGTGAAGCCTTAATGTGTTTGTGGTGCGACTGCGGTGCCAACTAGGCCATTTAGGAACATCAGGGGCGTAATGAAGTGAAAACAGCTGTGGAACAGATGACTCTCCTATCACAGGGGAAAATAATTACCCCTCCAGTTTCATCCCACAGAGTGTTGCCTCGCAGGGAAGCGGTAACCAGCCTCAGCTTACTGCCTCTCTGACGGACACAGCTCCTCGTCTCTTCAATATCTGACCCATTTATCTTCAGCTACACCTGCAGAAATCTGCTCTGGACATTCATGTGAGACACAAATCTGTGTACAGTCCTGTACACCTGCCACAGGTACGCTGCTGTGTCGTATCCAACTTAAATGTTCATTTCAGTTGAACATGGTGGAATCTAATGGAGTTCCTGTGAGACCTCATTTCATTCACTCTCTCTTCTCTTCAGAGGAGAGGTGATTAAGTATACCTCTCTGAAAAATTAAATTAAATTCTGTTTATCTTTCTGTGACCAGAGGTCATGGTTTGCTCAGCTTTTTTTAAAATTTTATTTCTGCCACAAAATGTGAGGAGAAAAAAGCATCTTCGTGCTGTGTGCTCCGAGAAATTTGGGACAGAAGAAAGAAGTGTGAAAGAGCTTTTCAAAGCCTGTTATTAAAAACATCCAGAGCTTGGCGGCCATTAAAGTCTGAAGCTTCCTGGACATTAAAGTCTTTTCAAAACCAGCTTTTCACTGGTGAGAGGTAGGCCGGCCTGAAAACCAAAGCTCTGAAAACTTGACCAAAATGACTAAGCTGTGAGAACCAGAAATAAATAAAGAAGTCTCAGTAACAGTGTGAGATTGATTCGAAGTCACAGTTTTAAGACCAATTTAATCAAGTTAATGACACGTGTCATTAAACGATCTGAGGACACGTCAGGCTCAGCTAAAGATCATGGAGCTAGAGTCACTGCATAACCACCACCACCAGTCTCCACCTTCACCGACGGACGAGACGATGGCTCAGGGCTGCTAACTTAGCTTAGTCTGGCTTATTTTAGCTTAGCAAGGCTTCAGCAGAGACAGCAGAGGCAGTGGAGAATGATGTAGAGGGATGAGCAGGAGCTGAGGAGGGGTCTGGAAAAAGGACAACATCCTCTACTGCAATAAACTATCTCCAATGGCACCAGGCTGATTCCATAGTTAAATAAAGTGACTGTATATTTCATTTACTGACTCACTAAGTTATTCACTAATATTATTGGAGCCCTTCAACATAATACGAACAGATAAGAAACACAGTCGGACAGGACGGTTTAAAGGAACAGCCTCTAATTATGAGACATATGGAGACTTGGTGAAGAGCTGGGAGCTGTGTATTAACAGGAGGAAGGAGAAAAGGATCAAATGTTCAACAAGAAGCAACAAAAGAGGAGGAGGGGAACCAGAGTCACCCCCCCTCCTCTCTCCATGTCTTCACTTTATGTCTCTCGCTCCAGTCAGTACCATGCGTTTCTATGCTTCTCTGTTCTCCCTCCACCTCACTCTGTCTTCAGCTTCAATCTGATCTAATCTAAACTTTATCAGCCAGAATCAAACATATAACATAGAACACATGTTCCTGTCTCACTTCATTTGTATTTTATTTTCCTTTACTTAACCTGTTGAGATGAACATCTCTGTTTCAGGAGAGGGCACTAAATACAGGCGACGAAACCAGACTAAGACAACTGTCACATACTCACACAGACGTACAGAAAATACTGAGCTCAGAGGGTTTTAGTGCACGAGTATCTACAACTACATTAATGAACAACAACAAACTATGAGGCCAAAATGGAGCAGGAAGAACACGTCATTCAAGAAGAGCTCATGAATCATCATGTGGAGCATCAACAGTGAAAACACCAACCAGAGGACCAACTTCAACATCAGCCCTTTTAATAAACTAGACACAAAGCAAACAGAAACATCAGCTGGAGGGTGACTCCTCAAACACAGCAGCAGAGAGAGGTCTCACAAACACCCAGGTATGTACACAGGTGAGTCCGTGTTCTCACAGCAGAACAGGAAGACACACAAACACACACAAACACACAGCTGGAATCATGTCAGTGATGAGGACTGGTTACAGTCACCACACCTGCTGAGCTGACTGACCCAGCACACACCGGGGGGGGGGGGTAGAGGAATGTGTAAGGAGCTAGTAAGCTGAACCCTGTGTGTGTGTGTGTGTGTGTGTGTGAGGAGGACACAGCTCCGGGCTCCCACCTGGAACAGGCGCAGGATGTTGGCCACCATGATGGACACGGAGCTGGCGGACGCTCCGATCACCCCGACAACTTTCTCGGGTTTGACGAACACCGGCGGCTCCCCGTTGGTGCACCTCACGTCCGACGTGTCCTTCTGGATGAGCGCCTGGACGAAAGTCAGCGACTGCTCCAGCGCGTACGTGTCCCGGGAGCAGGTGTCCAGGATCCGGGCGCCCAGGGTGACGTTGGGCAGCAGCTCGTCGTCGCCGTTGATCTGATCCAGGGCGTACATCATCGCCTCCAGCCGGTGGATGCCGTTTTCCTTCTTGATGTCCCCGCACGGCATCCCCGGGACCCCCCTGGCGTGGACCGGGAAGAGCCCCCCCAGCGTCACGTCGCCTTCCACCCGGATCGAGTGCGGCGCGTAAATCTCCTGGGAGCCGGCCAGGTCCATGAAGGCTTGAACCATCCACAACACCCGGAACGTGAAACAGGGTTTGAGTTGGGGGAGATGATGAGCGTGTCTGACCATGGTGAGAGCTGTTCTCCTCCCCACCGGAACCAAAGCGGCTCCGCCACAGACTGACTGAAAAACGTCGAACCAGTGCAGGTGCAGGGACTTTTTAGGACAGTTCAACAAATCCAACAGCCGAGTTCATTCCTGTCCTCGACCCAGCTGAGAGAAACACCGTCTACCCGGAGACAGAGGCGGGTGTCAGGGTGCCTGAGCCCGCTAAATCCGCAGGTAGAGCCTTTATGCGCACACAAACACACACACCAGCCTCAGCCACTGATTCAGAGCGCTGTCCTGCGTTAAGTGTGCGCAGAGCTGCTGCCGCTGCCGCTGCCGCACGCAGCCGCGGTCGCTTGTTGCATGAAAACCCATCCCAGGATTTCAGAGGGAGAGAGAGGAAGAAAGCAGCACAGCATCAGCGGATGTTCACAGAGAGCAGCGAGGAGGGAGAAGGAGCACTCCGGTAACTCCGGTCAGCTGTCCCGGTATTCCGTCTGTGGAGATGTGGAGGACCCAGCCCACGGTCGGTACTGATGTCATACTTTTAAAAAAGGAAAGAAACACGGTCACACCTGCGGAGACACACCGGGCGGCTCTGAGAGTTCCCTCGAGCCTGGAAACAAGGAGCAGAGAGAAGGCGCTAAAACGGCGCAGCACGCGCTGCTGAGTGCACGAGATAACTGCGCTCTGCTGCTGGGAGCCGAGCCGCGTGCGACAGGATCCTCATCCCGCCCCCCTCCTCCTGCCCGGGTCCGCGGTCACCTGGTCTGGGATCAGATGCTGCGCGCTGGAAAAGCAGGAAAGTGTAGTTCCGCTGTGTCTCAGCGCTGCCAGAGTCCGACTGACAGGAGAGAGAGAGCTCCTCTGTCTCCTCTGTCTCCTCTCTGAGCCGAGGAGCTACACCTCCCCCCTCCCTCTCTCTCTCATCCACCAGCCCTCTCTCACACGCGCACAATCCACCCACGCGCGTTCGTGTAATTATCAGTCCAAGGTAGCGGCTGCCAAAACACTGCGCACAAACACACACACACAAACAGGTTTTCTCTCTTGTGAATTATCGACAGCTCCTGTTGTTATGAATGAGGAGCAGAGAAGAAGAAGAGGGAGAGTCTGGTGTTTCTGGTTCTAGAGAAAAGGCCCTGATGAATGTTTGGCTCCTGGTGTCCGCTCAGAATATAAACCTGATTCACGACACAAACCAGAGTTCAGGCGGCAAACAGGGGGAGGATCATCTTGTAACTGGCCCTGGTTTAGGTTTTAAAGTCCGTCCAGGTCGCCCCCCCTCCACTGTTAAAACCCCTGATTCAGACAGACTCTGTGCTGAGCCTGACTCCCTCATCACCTGCTGTTTACCTGCCGTTTATGGTAAGAGAAGGCTTCAGGAGCCAGGGACCTGCTTCATGTTCACCTCGGCTTCACCTCTGGTTAATAATGTGTGTGTGATGTGGAGGAATCTGCTGGAGTCACACAGAGATCTGGATCACCCAGTTCTGATCATACAGAACCAGGATAACACAGAACAGGGGCCAGTGTGCACAATACGAACGACTCAGCAAAGAAGTTGAATAAAGGAACATGTGAAATCATAAAGTATTCTAACATGAATGTACTTGTTTTAACAGAGTGTAATAACAGACAGCTCTGCTCACTGGTCCTCCTCAATCCTCCACACACTCCCACAGGGATGATGTGTTTCTGTAGTCCAGCCCTGAAGTTAGCATCACTCTGGTTCCCTCCACAGAAAGCCAATGGGATTTTTTCATTAGTGTTTTGGATTATTCCAGAAAATAAACTGTGAGCAGCTAAAGTTTCTGATCCTTCAGGTTTAGTTGATCAGATCATCTTCATCAGATGTTTGAAGCTAATCCAACTGTTCTGATGTTTGAAGTAAGAAGCTAATGTTAGGCTATAAACCAACTACACCACGGTCACATGACGTCAACGTCTCCACCACTAAGCTTCCAACTGGTCATTTCATTTAGCTCTGAGCTCTTCTACAAAAGCCTTTCTTCTTAGAAAGTTAGTGAGAGTTTGAAAGAGCGTGAGTAGAAACACAACGAGGCTGTAAAGGTGGACTGGTGAGTAGATGGGTTTTCATGTTAACGTCCCCGACAACCTCTGTAGTCTCATTTAGACACTCGTTAGCAACCGCCTTTTTTAAGACACGTAAAAGCTTCAAACATCAGGAGTGGGGGATTTACTGACCCATTTTATGTCCCAGAATAAAACCTGAAAACAAGAAGTCGAGTGAGTACTTCAGGTACTTGAGCTGACGACTGAGATTTACTGCTTTTAACTGATTTGAACTTTTCTGTGTTCAGTTGATATCCAGCTGTTACGTCCTCTACAGGAAGTCAAGGCTAATGAACTGACTACTAACTAACTCATTTCAACCTGTTAAGATCTAACTGTGTTTCATTGTAAATGTTGCTTCACTCGGAGTCACAGCTGCAATCCAGCCTTTCAAAGTCGTACAGTTACATGTGGAGCGCTGCGGGGCGACAGACGTCGTCAGAGTCAGAGGAGAGGATGGAGCGGGTAGGAAAGTGAAGGTATTGGAATGCAGCCGTGGTCCCCTGAGGCAGAGCTATTTAACATTCTGCTCATGAAGCTGAAATCACGTCCGGTCAAAGTCTGAATGACCGAAATGATTAATGAGTCAGAGGAAAGACTCGGTGTCACACAGAGACAAAGAGAACAGCACCTCATTCAGACTCTGAGAAAACAGGTGAGAGAGTTCAGGGATGTGGTGAGGAAGCCTTTTTAATCTTAATGTTGTTCTCTACAAACTCTAACTGCTGTTATGTCCCTTCAGCTGACCACAGTTAGAGTCTGTGTGACGTCCTGTTGCAGCATCAGTCATTTGTTTTTCTGCATTTTTCACCACTGCATCAGTAAATGACAGTTTTTGGTCTGAATCTGTGGTCAGTGCTGCAGCAGTAAACGCTCAGGTCAACAGGAAACAGTCTCTGTGAATCCAGTAACCATGGTGATAAGTTCTGTTGATAAATTAACAAGTGTTTTGATTTGGTATCGCTCTGATTCTCACCTGTGGCTGTCCCCGTAGCAACAGAGGCTGAGGATGTGATTGTTACTTTCTCCTGGATCACTGAGGACAGTAAACTAAAATCTGGTGTTTCAGGAACCAGAACCTCCTCACAGCTCTGTGGTGGACTGGAGCCAGGTTCCCATAAAGACCATAACCTCAGAGTCCTGCACCTCCAGACAAGAAATGTTGCCTACACTTCTCCTTGCTGCTGATTCTTCCCTGATCTATCGTCTTTCTGGCGTTAAACTTCCTGTCTGAGGATTCACCTCAGGAGCTCAGAGCACATCAGAAACCACAGCAGCCTGGCGGAGGCCAACAGACCCTGACCCTGAGACCTGTACAACAGAGAGTCCTCCTCTGGAAGGTATGTGGGTTTCTTTATGTAGTGTTGTTAAAATACATCACACGGTGACACTGCAGAGGCAGACACCACTCAATGAGCAGAAACGTAGCCTACGGTGACTTCTCACATTTCATTAGCACCTTTTACACTGAGCTCATCCTGTACTGACGACCCCTGACACATACAGACACTGATTGAGCTCTAGCTCCGCCTTCGTACCTTTCATACTGTACAGCAAGAAGGAACAGCGGCATAACGTTCCTGCTGTGAACAGTCTGTAACAGCAGCGTCTGTGAGCTCTCATACAGTGAGACAGGACGGATGTAAAAACGACCTCCGAGGAAATGAAAAATGAGTCTCCATAACATTAGGAAAACAAGACAGGCCATTCTTTCATTTATGTTTTTTAGCATCTAGCTGATGGTCTCACCCAGAGTGACTCATGGAGTGTGAGCAAGTTCAGCGCTCAAGGACACTCGCTGAGCCAAAACGCATTTGATAAATGATCCATATTTGCCCAGTGTTTCTGTCAAACCGCAGACAAAATGTCTCTCATTTGATTCCATAGGAAAATGCTTTAAGTGCAAGTTTGTTAACACATTACTTGGAAATTGAATTGTGGTATTGAATTTCACTCAGACGTTGCACTCAGCTATCAGAAGGAATAAAACCAACCCCTCAATCCAACAATCACTCAGAGACACACTGAGAGGGGAGCTGCTGTGGTAATTACAGGAGCAGTTTGAGAAATGACAGGTCACATGTTCGATGCCGACAACCGCTGCGTCCATCAAATTTCATACATCCAGTCAGAGAGTCCACAAGGAATTCACCTACCTGCACGCTGCCTGCTCCTCCACAGGAAGCTCTGCTGTTCCCTGTCCAGGTGGAGGATCTGCTCGAAGCCACACACGCCTCCGCCTCCTGAAACAGTGAGAGGTGGGATCATGACGACGGTGTGGTTCATTCTTTGAATCATTTGAGATCAGTTAGAGGAGAGCTCCGCTCAGTCTTCCTGCTTTAGGCCCTGAGTAAAAATTCAAGGAGTAACTTTTGACCCTTCTCCAAGTTTTGAAGGTCAAATATAAAGTTCACATGTACTTCAGGTGAAAAGGTCGAGTATAAAGTTCAACCTTCCTCCTCATCTGAGCTCTTTCCTAACATTTTCAGATTTGGAATTATTGATGCCTTCTGTGCTTCACCCACTGAATCCTGTAAATCCTCCTCATGCTGCTACAAAGGATTCAAACTCTGCAGCACGACTTTTAGCGACAACACGAGGGAAGGAACATGTTGAACCAATTTCAGCTCCCATGTATTAGCACTCTCTGATTTTTAATCACTAAACACAGATAAATCCACGAATCAATCAGGTCCAACAGTCAAAACTGCGTAAAGTTGTTTAATAAGATCCAAGTGCAAAAACCAAACCCTGAGTATAATTTTATAATTCTCAAAAAATGTTATACAAAGCCAACTCAAGAAAAGCAGAGAAAACCAACTGAACTCGTCAGACATTCAATACATAAACTAAACTAGATAACAAACATGTGTCTACTCAGTGATTCAGCAAAGTTCATTCATATTCTCCAGAGGGTGAATCTGCTGACTCTGACAATCCCCTGACAGTCTGCGCTTTGTTCCAGAAAGAAATATCTCGACAAATATTCCATAGATGCCATGAACCTTGATGCATTCATGTTCCCCAGAGGATGAATCCTGCTAACTGTGGTAATCCCCTGACCCTTCCTCTAGCACCACCATGAGGTTCACATGTGTGGTTTAGAGTGAAATACCTCAGTGACTGTTCATGTTCCCCTCAGGATGACCTGTAATAACTCTGATGATCCTCTGACTTTTCCTCTAGCGCCACCATCAGCTCAACACTTTTAATTTGCCCAGCTCTTTGGTTTATGATTAAATACCTGCAGAACTCAGGTGTAGCATGCTAACATGCTAAACTAAGATGGTGATCGTTCTAGACGACAGGATGTTAGCATGTTAGCATGTTAGCTGACGTACAGTCTCCTGACTTTAACTGTCCTGTTGCTCTTCCTTGGTATCAGTAATACAGTAAACACCATCACTACAGAGACAGTTCTGTGGAGCTACAGTTTATTCCTGTTTATATATCACCTTTAATCCCTGAGTCTAAATATAAGTGACAGTATAATATCTCTATATATTTTCTCTGTCTTAGAATTTCTGTCTAACTCCCTGTTGAAGTCATTCCTCATAATGCTGGCACCTGCACAAAATACAGATAATTACATTTAACTTCATTTAACTGTGAGGCACCATACTCCTGCATTGAATCACAACTTACTGACAATTTTTTATCAATGAAAGGTCAGAGAGGCTTAGGGAGCCGGTGGCTTCTCACTGAGTACACTAATTTAATGCATAACTTAAGTCTGAATAAAGAGCCCTCGAAACGTGATTAGGTGGCTGTTGCTTGATCAGTTGGCTGACATTTCCGAGTGTAAAATGAAAAATAACCATAATTAATCACCAACACACGTCTCAAGGTAGAAACAGCAGCTCTGTTGGCAGAGCTCGGCTGTAATCAGATGGCAGGAGGAGCCGCTGTAGCGCTGCGCTGGAGCCAAGCCACCAGCTCTAAAGCTGCTGGAGGTCTTATCTTATCTTCCCGGGGTAAATGCTCCCAATAGTTATCAAGCATGCTGTGCTATATATCAACTCTATGTTTATGGCTTGTTTTTGCTCATAAACAGCTCACAGCCTGTGGAGATTCTTTACATGGAGTCCCAGAAGAAAGGAAGAAAAGTGAAGTAAATCTTACTATAATTACATCAACTCGAGTGTGTCTGTTTGTGCTTTCAGCCATATGATTTAACAGATGGGAACATACAGTATGAAGTGGTGGAAGAAGTATTCAGCTTTATGAAGTTAAAGAACGAGTGAAACAATGGAAAAACACTGTCAAAGTCCCACATACAAATCCTACTGAAGCAATGTTCTCAGCTCCACGTAGTTAAAGTACAAGTACTTCACTGTGCAGTAACTATCTCCTACATCAGATACAGTTAGAAACTGAAGTCCAGTCATGACGTTCTTACCACATATGGACACTCAGGCAGGAGGAGGTCTGAGGCGTCTGACGAAGAACGCGACCTGAACGGTGGCGTGATGGAAACTGGGTGCTCGACACAATCATCCCTCCCCCATCATCTGTCCTACTCGCTGGGTTTGGCTTCCTCTAACTCCTCCCTCTTACCTGAAATGAAATTAAAGTTTTCACACTTTATGTTAGGATGACTAATATTCTTTAGAAACTCTCCAGAGACAGACATTCAACATCAGACTCACGTCAGATGTCAGAGATATCAGGGTAACCAGTCCAGCATCACTGAGGCAGCTACACAGAGAGCTGACATTATGAGCAGTGTCACGGTTGGTTAGTCGCTGCAGATTAAATAAATATACAGATGTAGCTGATGGAGAAGTTCCTTTTTATTGCATGCTCGCTTCACCACAGCACTCACTCTGTGCCGCAGGGATCTGTCCAGGAAAGAGAGTCAGTTCTGTCTATCAGCTGCTGCCTGAAAACAGAGTTTATACAAAAATATAAACTGTATTTTCAAGATATGCACACAACATTTTTTAAAACCATCACAGCTCAGTGCTCTGAAGTGCAGGTTTAGGAACAGTTGGCACCAGCAGCAAAATAACTGTGAAGATGAGGCAGAGTGAGCTGTTCACCGAGGACCAGAGAAAAACACTGAGCCCTGAGCGCCCTGACAAACAGTCCTCATCCTTTACTTCTTCAGTTTGAACTCTGGGAGGTTACTTAGGCTGCTCTTTGAAAGAAAGAGTCTACAGCTAGTACCTTTAGCCTGTTAGCATGCTAACATCTGCTAATTACAAATATAACTGAGGTATCTTCATGTTACTGCAGGAAAACGAGAGCCTTGTGTTTCCTGTATCACTGCTGGTCTGTGGGGTTCATCCTCTGGGGACCATATTCAGTCTGAGACAAAGCTGTGAACCTCAGCTACCACTCTTAATGTTTTATGGTTGAAGTATTTTATTTGTATTTTGTTACTGGTGTACTTTAAGTGTTTTTTCATCTCACTTGTTCTCTGTTACATGTTGTTGTTCTGAACTAAAGACAGTTTTTCACTCTGTTGAAAGTTGCATTCTATTCTATTCTCTCCTCCAAACAGCAGCCTTGCACTTGTCAACTAAACCTCTTTACAAGCTACAGAACCAGAACAAGCCGAGAGTGCTGTGTTTTTATCAGCTGTTATTATTATTTACTTTAAAAGAACTCTTTTCACTGCCTGCATTTGTCTTCTGTCCACCACATCCTGGACAGATTCTCTAATGTGGATTATTCATGTTGGATTTAGTGTCGCAGCCTCTAACAGACCCTGTCAGGCCCTGACAAACCAGGCCGACCTCATAGAACCGGACGCTGGCTGATCAAACACTGCGTCACCTCGTGTCTTCAGTTAAAAGTTGCACTTGAACACATCACGCAGACAGACTCTGACAGCTGAGTGTGCAGTGAGTCTGTGTGAGTGATTTAGTCAGGATTCAGTGTTTGTCCTACAAAGAGGAGAACTGCTCAGACTCAGTGATTCAAAAAGACACAGTCGCCTGTCGTTTTCACACCACTGTGAATCTGCAGCGCCGCTCGTACAGCGCTGTAACAGTTCTGCATGACAGGCACGTGCAACACTGACCAGGAGCAGAGGGGGAATAAAAACCTGTATCCAGACTCACCATCACATCACAGCCTGTGTCACACTGAGAACAATCCTGGTAAACAGATTAAATGAACAGTGATGATTTGTAGAATAATGCACGATATCACATTTCAATAAGGTGCAAGTTCAGGTTCAGTTTCTCTCTCAGAATCACTAAAGTACTGGAGTAAATCTACTTAGTCAGATGAGAGCAGTCAGTGCCAGACCACTGTCTCCTGCTTGTGGAGGAAGAATGACAGAAAGTCGACTAAACGGCTGAAAGCAGCGACGTGTGTCAGACAGCTCCGATTTAAAACACGACGACTGCAGACTCAGCTCAACAGCTGCTGTGTCAGGACGGGTCTGAGCTAACTTCAACTAACGTGATGACTGGTAAAGGTTACATCTGCTGCAGGGAAAAACCTACACTGAACCACCTCTCTGTCATACAGACACTTTTTATGCCCCAGAAATATTACATCAGGGGAGGAAATCAATTTCCTGTCACGGCTGAACTGTACAGTAAACCGTATTGATCTACAGTCTTCTGCTGTCTGGTCAGCGTCCACACAGAGGTTAAGCACCATGTGGAGGAATGTGTGGGCAGGTAAAACACACACACACACCTTATTACCAGACCTGTGTGTCTGTTACCAAGTTCACTAAGAGCCGTCTGTGTGGAGGTTAGAAGAGCAGATTCACTCCAACGTTAACAGTTCTGTTGATGCTCTGAATCTTTTCTCTTATTCTCTCAGTTCAGAGAAGAAAACCTTCAGGCAGAAGCTTCTCATGTTTAACAAACGTCACTTTCACCTGCAGCAGCTCATGTCAGTCACTGATTAACATTGTCTCTGTGGATAAGGTGAAATATAAAGTGGTGGACAGTTGTTGTACACTGACAGTTGGGGTCAAACAAAGGGGGAGAGCATTTGATCAGATTCCCAAAGATCCTGAGAGAAATGGATTACTGCCAGAAAACGAGCTGAAGCGAGCAGAGGATCTATAGTGATCACTTCAGATCAGGTACAGAATCCAGTGACTCCTAACTTAATTAATGAATGAAGCTGTCTGCATTAATAAGGGAACTGCAGCAGACCTTTCAAAGTTACTTTCCTCCTAACTAACTACTAAACCTTAAAAACACTGAAGCTGAATATATTTAAAACTCACTCTCTCACAGCAGCTCCACAGACAGACAAATCCTCTCCTCTGCAGTCACACAGTTTTCAGGGAGGCCATAAAACACTTTAGACATGTAAACATGGATCAGTGTGAGAGACAGGAGAAATAAACCATTTTCCATAATGTTCTCAGTGATGCAGAGAACAGTAGAAACCCTCAGCCCTCCTTCACAGGAGCCACACGTCACAGGTTACTAAATGACATAAGACGACACACAGCAGAGTAAGTGCTGTGGTGTCTGTCAGAAGGTTCCTCTGCCATCTTCATCTTCAGACTGAGCTGCTGCTGAAGGACGAGACCAAAGCTTCAATTCTTTGATCCTGCTTTTGTTTCACTGCCTCAATTATTCATTCTGTTGTTGAAATCTGCTTCACAAGGTCATACACAGCATGCTGTCAGAAAACTGTACTTTGTTTTTGATGTTGTTTTATAATTTATGTGTTTATGTGTATGACTTTGTGTTTTTTCATGTCGTTCATCTGCTGCAGCTGTAAAGTTCAGCGCTGTTTGTGTCCTGAGGGTTGGTTCTTCACTTGCTGAGAGGGACTTGGGAAGATTGTGGAACAGAAAATAGAAATTATGATTTGGGAAAAACAAATTGTAACTACCAGCTTGAACAGGCAGTGGAGGATCCAACTCCCACCACCTGAAGCCAAGACAGAGCTTTTTATTCAAGATCCTTTCAGTTTAACCAGAAACATCACTATATATCAGTACCAGACTCCACTGACAAAAACAGGGATTTTACTGAGCAGAACACAGGAGCTGAAGCTGAAGCAGGAGCCTGAAAGCCTGAAGAAAAACCAGGTAACAAGTTTAAACATGCAGCTTCTGCCACTCCAAATTAATAAATTACAAACTGTATGAACTGGATTTGTAAGAAAATTGCATCAAAAAATACTGCAGCCTGCAGCCTCTCAGAATTTAACAGAAAAATTCATCCGTTTATCCCTGAAATCTGGTGAAAAAAAAAGATCAACAGTGTTTTTATTGATCACCATGGTTTTAAATGAGGATTAAATGTGAAAAGTAAAAAGGGTGAAGTCCCTCCAGTAAGTTTCCTCTGCCATCTGTCTATTTAACATAATAATACCATGTTCTTCTTCCACATGTACAGTGGTAGTCACAGATACAGTCCAGGTCTACTGGGAAACTCCTCTGCACTTATGTATTCTCACATTTTCCTGTACTGATTCTTATTTTATAGCACTGATGAATATTTCAAGGCGGTGCGGCCGATCAGTGTTTGAAGCAAAGTAGCATATGAACAACATCCTGAATAATGCAGATGCGCAGTTTGAAAATCCATGAAACTTGTATGGTCAAAGGCAACGTAGAGGTCTGTGTATACAGTGTGTGTGTGTGTGTGTGTGTGTGTGTTAATGGTGAGGACAGTGCATGGAGGGAAACAACAACAACCTCCCACTATTAAACCATTATTTATTCATGCGATGACTGCAGAGGGCAGACGCAGACTCTGCTCTGTAGGACGGAGCTGATCAGTCACTGCGGTGCACCGAGTCCTCATCATGGAGCAAAGATCTGTGTAAACATTGTTTGCCCCGGCACTGAGAGCAGTAACGACCCTGCTGTAATACTACACAGCCTCTTGTGTCTACTGTACATGAGGCTATAAGGGCGCTGATGTTGCCCCTGGAGACTAATGCTGATGGCTTTCATGATAATTGAGAGTAAGAACATCATTATGTCTGAGTGGGCCATCGATGGCTTTTCAAAGCACAATGACTTCTTGTTGGAAAATATGGATGTTTTGTTTTTTTGTGAAGTGAGAGCAGGTTTTGGAATCGACTGAAACAAAATGAAGTTTAAAGTAAAAAAAAGACCAAACAAACTGAACCAACAGCTCTCAGTGTTAAACCTCAACATTACAGACATGAGTTCATCATGTCCAGGTGTACCTGAGTACAACAACTGCTTCACCTCTGACTGCAGCATCACTTTTTAATAACAAGCTAGTGTACTCAAAGGGGAAATCTACTAATTGTGAAACAAGTGTAATATTTTTTGGTCCTCGTGGGAGAAAATAAAAATCATCACAGGAATAATTAATCACAGATCATCAGATCTTCTGATCCAAAACAATTTAAACTGCTGGGGTTCACATTTCTCTCAGTGGAGACCAAACATCTCACTGTAATGTGCTGATGTGCAGCATCCAGGCAACACAAGAGAAGAGTAATGTCAGAGGCAGAAAGTAACTGAATAAGTACAGACGACATTATACTTTCTACATTCCACTTCAGAGGGAAATATCATACTGTTTACTCCACTACATTTATCAGTTGGATTTACTGGCCACGTTTCAGATTCACATTTCATTTTAAAAAGAAAGAAATAAACAAAACAACTACTGGTTTCAGACTTTACATTCACTTGTGATACTTGTGTATTTTTACTTTGTTGTATTGTTAATTTCCCTTATAGAAAACATCCAGACTGTCATCAGTCTGTCATCAGAAATGAAACCAGACAACATGTCTTCATTCATCAGGGTCTAATCCTTGTATTTGTGTAAGAACATTTGTTCCAATCTCAGATGACTGACTTAACTTGCTGCGTGTGTTCTTGGAGACACTGAATAGATATTTCAAACTGAGCACTGGAGGATGAATTTTCCATGAGACTGACTTCAACCTTATCAGCACGGAACAAAGATATTTCACTTGACTTCAAATGTAAAGGCCACGTACAGGAGGAAATTTAAGTGCCCTTTCATACTATGGTAAAAATCACACATTCAGTTCAGTGAGAATGTCACAGTAGGGAGTCGTGTACAGACGCACACAACTGATACACTAACTTGTAGAGAGAGTCTGTAGCACTAGTGCACAGCCTGGCTTTAAAGGTGCTATATGTAAGTTTTTGCTAATGCTACATAGCCAGTGTCAGCATCAACAGCTGTTTACTAATCAGTCTAGAAGAAACATGAGCTCAGCGTCAAACTTCTTTCCTTTACTCACTAAGAGCTGCCTCCAGAGGTGGAAAACAACGGCCATGTTTTGCTCCTAGCTCTATCACTTCTTTTCTCCTGAAGCTAGCATGCTAATCACCTAGCTCCGTCCCATCCCTTCCCATCACTGTAGTATCACTGTAGTACCTGCCCTCAGTCCAACCTGAGAGGATCAACAAGTAGCTCTGCTCAGAGGACATATTCTAACGCAACCATGGCTGAAGTAAACAGCTGATAATGCTAATGTTAGCTATGTAGCGATAGCAAAGATGTACATATGGCATCTTTAACCCTTCATGCAGTGTCTGACATTCAAACTAGCTTACTGATTCCTACAGTTCATCATCCTCTTCACCTGCAAACTGAACCAGATGCAACATTTCATCAAGTGAAGATCTGGTTCCCAGATTACAACCATTTTACTGCAGTATCCCTACATTCACCTAAAGCAAAATAGTAGGAAAAGCAATAAACATAAAAGCCACTGAGAGCTTTAGAAAGGATTATGTGTCCATCAGAGCCTGAATGTGTGTTTGACAGTGAATGCGTGTCATTTTTTCTCATATCTCCAGACCTCCAGCTCTTTTCTCGAGAAGCACTTATCTCTGGGTGTGTGTGCCCTACTGTGGAGATTATTCAAATGCAGCTCTGTTAGAGGAGGGGGAGAGGAGAATATCAGGTGCCAATTACCGCTGTTCCCTGTCTTTTTGCACATAATTATACACAGATTATTCAACCTCCCGAGTCTGAATGAAAACCCATATCAGGCTCTAAGTCATCTTCCCGTGGGAGAGGGAAAGGTTGTTTGTGTGGGCTGTTGGAGTGGGGGTATTATTATGTTTATTACAGTTAAAAAAGGAGGAAAAAGAAGAGTTGTATACAAAGAACATGTTGAACTCAACACTGAGGAGTAGAGGTGAGGCGAGCAGTGGAGATGACAGTAAACTATTCTGTTATGGAGTCTCTGCAACAGGTAGAGACTTGATCTTACTGCTTATTATGAAACTGTATGACGAAAACCCAAGGAAAATAACACACAGTAGCGTAGGTCCTGGTCTCAGTGACTGTGGCTGTTTGTGGTGGATGAAAACAAACTGGACAAAACACTCGATTGGTCACATTTGTGCTGATAAAGGTGAATGTTTGCTTTGTATTCGATCTAAATGCACCGTCAGATTTTTAAAATGTTTCTGAGGCATTATCGGAGAACTGCTGGTAGAAACCGGAGAGGTTTGCTGATCGCCTCATAAGTCACTGTGTTGATAGATTAACACCAACCAAGGCAGATTTAAAATCAATTTCATTTAAAGGTGGACTCTGTTGATTTCCCTCGTCAGGACTGCCTATGAGAAAACAGTGTAAAGCCTTTGTAGAGAGCTCTGTGAAGTCTGATAAATGACCTCAGGTGATGTCACCTGAGTCAGAGTCTATCAGAGAAAACATAACGTAAAGCCATGAACACAAACTGTTTCAAACCTATCTCAGACTAGCTGTTGTTAGCAACAACAGTTAATAACACTAAAGTTAAAGCATAGCAACATGACCACAGATAAAAAGTGAACAGTACTATGTGACTTAATGTGAAACTGTTAAGACTGAACTGCTATAAACAGGAACATTAGCAGAGGGTTCACTACTGGTGATGTGAGGAGCAGCCATCTTGAATTCTTCTGTCAGGGCTGGTGGGGTCGCTCCGACTTTCTGAGTTGGAAATTCAACCTCGGGGGCGTTCAGGTTCAAACTTCTGACTCAGAACTTGGAAATTCCGACATCCGAGTACAACTGTAACGCACCATACCACTTAACTGTCAAGAGGTTCAGCTGCATTGTGGGTAATCTAGGCAACAAGATTTGGCAAGAAGGAAAGAATGTTTCTGGTTCTGATGCATCAGTCTGGACTTTTTCTTTCTACGTCCAGTAATCTTATCAGAGTGCAAATATAAATGATGACTAATTGCCTCAGCGTCCAAGAATGAGAGTTTTAATTAGAATAGACCTTATCATAGCACAGTCCAGAGACCGGGGCCACCACAGCTGACTTGTAGTGTTCAGGTTCCTTTGTTGATCATGAGTGTTTATTTTAAAGCTCGTCTGTTCTCCAGAGGTTTGTCTTGGCAGCGTCGACAGTCAGCAGAGCGGGTGGTCAGTGTTGTGTGCTTGACTGCAGCTAAAACTAACCACCTGTAGATGTGCTGCAGGTTGTTGCCTCCTGTCTCCTGTTCCTCTCCACTGCGTTTGTCCCATTAAAGGAAAAGAGCCATAAAAACAATAGAACTGAGAAGCTTTAATTTTCTGGCAGTTTCTTCCCACACAGTACTATTCAGTAAAAGTAATTTTGTTGCCAGTTTGAGTCTTTCTCCACCTACTGTGTAATTTTGAAAAATACCAACAAAATGTGTGCGAACAGCAGGAGAGGAGATGAATGGAGCGGAGTGTTTGCTGTATTACTAAACACCACTTTATACCTCCAGAAACTCCTTTAGTGTGGAATAACTCCATAAAAGAGTGTGATTGTGATGTAAAGTAAAGCTGCTTTTGATATAGCTCTTAAATATTTATATCACAGTCACTTAAAACAAGTTCCACAGTCTGCTGTCTGCAATTTCAGGACATGTTTCTGTGATGTGAAAAAGGTTCAATATTGGAGGATTACTGAAGGAGGCTGCATGTATCTTTTAACCTGAGGCTGAGGTTTTTATGTGGCCGGATAAGAGAATACTTCATATGCAGTTCAGTCTGATCAGAGTTGTATATTTCCTAACCTAGTCTTTGCACTGTGATGTTATCATGGCAGACACACATGCTGTGTGCTGCTGAGCTGCTGGATGTGCATGTAAACATGTTTCCGCTCGCTGCCTCCATGTTTTATGTATTCATCTGTTTATTTATTTATCTGAAGGATGGACTTCTCATGTCGACTTCCATTCGGACATGTGGGACGCTCCCTTGGGTCTGCAGGATCGTGGACTTGCAGAATGACAGAGGCCTCGTACTTGTGTAGATCTTACATCAGGATGGACCCGAGGACGCTGGGAACAGACCTCATGTCAGCTTTATTAGCACTCCCACAATGCAATGCCACTAGTGCAGGATGGGGGGTGGGAGACACACACTATAGGGGGTATCATTTTACCCTTTCAAGTAACCTAATAATAATGTTAACAGTTTCTGCTCAGAAAAGAGATTTCTTCACTTTATAACTTTATAAAATCAACTAAAATTAGATATGGAAGAAGCGTTCCAGTGTTCAGCAGAGTGAGTGAGGCTGAATCTTATTTGTACATCAACAGGTGAATTTTTGGTTTTTATTCAGTCTGGTGTTTTTTCTCCTTTTAACACAGAGAGCAGAAACTAACAACCTGTGGAGGTGAGGAGATAAAAACAGTCACTGTGCAGAGAAAGACGTCTACAGCATCAGAAACATGACGCAGCATTAATAACACGGTGAGTAAAACAGCACAAAGAAAGTAGCAGTTCTAACACTTTTTTGCCTTTCAGGTTTGAATCAGCTGAGCCTGTAGCTGGTTAAAATGTCCTCCATCACATGGAGAACACTCTGTCCTCCCTGTCAATGATGCAGAAATGAAAATTTAAAAAACAAAGAAAAGCTTGTGATCCAGTTCGGTTCAACTAAACCAGTGATCCTGACGAACAGGTGTGTAGTTTGGAATTTTCTTCACATGTTCCAGTTTCTTGATGCAACATTTCCTCTGTAGCTACATGCAGCATCATGTGTAGTCCTGTCCTCATAATGGCTTCATGCTCGACTGTCGAACTTCAGCCATCACACAGGAGAATGTCAATAACGTCAGAGAACGTCTGTCATTCACAGACATCACAAAGGTGTTAGAGCATGAGACCAACAACAGTCTGCTCAGCTCATGCTGCCTTCACACCACTCAGGTCTGTATGACACCACACACTCACAACACATCCTCTGAACTGAACAACAAAACATGTAGTTTGAGACTGAACAGATCACGTGAACAGAACGTTTGCTGATCGGACGCCGACATCAACAGAACAACAGGACTGACCCTGACCCTGAGTTTGGTAAGGCTCCATTTTCTGATGAATAAGTGAGGGACTAACGTCCCCTGTACTTTTCTCTGTCTGACAATAGCACTCATTCAGTGGTGATGACTGTAAATATACAGAAGAATAAAAATAAAGACGCGCAGACATGAGCAGAAACAGGAAGTGACATGTCACATGAGGTGGACGTGCATGATCCAGCAAAAGGAAACATATCAAACAGTGTTCCTGATCACAGGGCAACAGCTGGAACACGTCATTATCTTAACTTTTTAACATCTCTGGTGAATGTTTTGAGATTTGTGATGTTCACAGTCCAGGAAAACTTCACTTTCAAACAATTCAAGCCTGATATTGACGTGTTTCTGCTCCACAAACACGGTGGGCTGAGTTTGTTGTTGAGTTTTCTCGAGATCTGAGCTGGAGATGAGGGGTCAGACAAACAGGTTCTTTAATCCCTTATAGAAAACTCTGTTTAAGGTTAGTTGGCTTAAATGTCAAAATGCTACATCCCAACTGATTCCAATCTTTAACTAAGAAAAATAAATCAATACGACTCAGGGCAGAATGAAGAAGGATATCCAGACGTAGAAAACTCAGGAGAAGTCTGAACAACAGTGAACATATCATCCAGAGAGAAAGCAGCTGCATGAGCAACGACGGCTCCATTCATCATCACACCTGATAAATAGAAATGTTGATTTTCATGAATGCAGAAAATCAAAATACAATATTTCCATTAATATTGTCCAGTTTGTAATACAGGAGATGGGAGTCATTAAGAATGACACTAAATGTCACCTCCGTTCTCCTGCTGCTCTTTGAAGCTCCCAATGCAATTTGAAAACTAATCACATCATAACGAGGCCTCAGTCCTGTCGCCTCGGCGAGATCTCTCCACAGAGCTGCTGATTACAGCGGCTCTCAAAAAGTCAACAAAGAGGGAGAGTGAGGAGCCGCCCGGCCATTCACACCAAGAAACAGGTTCTCAGAGGAGGCAGAGCAGCTTTTGTTGTGTTTGCTGATTGAAAAGACCTCAATAGAAGAAGATCTCTGGATTTTTAAATCCTCTTTGTCCATTTACCTTCAGCATCAGCAGGTAGACTGATGAAACTGGCTCCCGCTGCTCTCAATTATTAAAGTGTTGGAATGTGTTAGTCCCTTCTCCTGTCGTGTCTGTGATCCTGACCTTGTCCTCTACTCTGTGGCTGATGCTCACAAGGTAGAATTAAAAAAACAGCCAATGTACAACAGATCAGGTTGTGTGGCAGCTGCTGAGAGTAACTATACACAGGTTTCTCCTAAATACTCTGCATACAGCAATGACAAAGTCAACATAAGAGCAGGTAAAGGACAGATGAGTGCCCATAACTGAAGGGTTCTTCTGCCTAGGCAGCATGGAGGAGCAGGCAGAGACACCACGAGTCCACTGAGCAGATTCAGCTCACAAACAAAAGCCAAGTAACATCTGGACGTGGGAGGGAGAGCTGAAGACCCCAAAGACCCTGCAAGGACCAGATGGGGGTGGAGATCCTGTGTTAATGCCCTACATGGCACTGAGCATAAAGGGCAGTAAGGAGGTAAGTTAAGTAGGTTACCCTACATACATCATACGACATATCTGGATCATGTGAGGTAATACGAGTTTTAAACCAAGTCCAGACACAGAACACGTGTTAGCATGTTTAAATAAACCACATTTTAAATGAGCTGACACTAATGATACACATGATGATGTATTTCCAATGTGTAGTGGGACAAAGTCACATGTGATCATTAACTTCTGAATTAAAGCACAGAGTGATGTGTTGAAGATGTCAGCGTGTACACTAAAGAACATTCATACAGAGCTCAAAGTCCCAGCAGTTTAACTCCATTAAACCATCTCCACAGAGGGAAACGTCATCACTGTTCACTTCCTATACGTGTCAAAGGAGTCGGAATGAGCAAACTGTAACAACAGCCTGGATTATTTAGCTGCGAATCAGCTGCTTCTCACCTGTGTCGACCTTTAATGACGACCTGACCTGATGTGTGAGGCTCCTTTGATTAAAAGGAACAAGAGGAACAGGATTAATTTTCCTCCCACTGAGGTGAGAGAGGAGGAGAGAGAGGGAGGTGACGGAGGCTGAGATAAAGCAGGAAGGAGCATCGGTGGGGACAAACAAACGCAGAGATCAAAGGCGAAGCAGGGAAATCAATTTAGCCTGGTTAGGAGAGAGAAAGGCCAGAGAAACATCGATACCCCCCCACAGCTCAGGACGGAAGTTCATGGCAGGAGAGTTTAAATGACACCACTTCACACTGAGCTCTGTCAGAATCATTACCAATATAATTATTATTACACAATCAACTGATCTGCTGTGTCTTGATATGATGTTATTATAACCGATCCACTTTATTTTCTCTGACCTATTATAAGGAACAGGTTGATATTTTTAACATTAGGCCTCCTTTAAAATGGGTTAATTAGTGATACATAAAACCCTCCTGGGCTTTAATCCACTCCTCACTGGGTTGTGTGTTTCCTCTGCAGCAGCTCGGTCACAGTTTCACTGCGTCCTCCTGCACGCTGCCTGGATCAGTGTTCGACAAACTGCGACGCCGACGAGGTAAGGCTGTGTGTACATGAAACGACTGGACTGTACATAATCCCTCGTAATCCACCGTTTTTAACGACGAGGGGCTGATTTGAGATGTTGAGTCATCTGCACAATACCGAGGAGTTTGTGTTACATGTCCATGTGAAATCCCCGAGCCTCTGCAGTAATTAGCAATACATGCTCATCGGGGATTTTAATTCCACGGATATCCACCGCAGCCAGCTCTCTCAAACGGTGTTTATTTTTCATGAGACCAGAAGAGTACACCTCATTTATTAATCTGCACATTTAGAGTGCTGCCGTCCTCAGTGGCACATAATAAGCATTAAATAAAAGATTTTAAAAAAGCATTTTCTGTATGAATGAACTCATACTGTACCTCACACTTTAATGTGTTCAATAGAAAATAAAACATGGATAGTTTCCCTTTAATGACCTCAACCCAAGTAACAACAACGTATACACTGTTAGTCACTGTGGTCTGACCCATGAGTGTTTCCTGATCAGGAGATGTCCCCTCTGACCTGTTAATCTACTTAAAGAAAGTATTTTCAGTGCAGCTGGAACATAAAGACGAGAAGCTGTTAAACAGCAGTTAAACAATATGTAGCTACACGTGTGTTGTCTTCATTTTCTGAAACTGTCTAATTAGTTGGAGTTATTTTTTGGAGTGGAACAGCATTATAAGAATTTGGTGTTTGGGCAGCGTCACATTTTCGATAGCTATTGATCAATACTCAATAATGTTCAGAAGAGGTCACAAATTGTGAGAGTTTATCAGAGTTTGTGACTCTGGTTAAATATGGAGCCGTCACTGACGTCTGAACGGCGGCCATTTTAAAAGCAAAATCTTTGGGTCAGGATTTGTTTTGGGTAAGTTCTGCTCAACAGTGTAGTCAGGTAAACAGTTGTACAGGTGTACGTGCACCAAGAGTCTAATGAAAAAAACTCACTCTAGTTGCATCATGGGAAGTGTAGGATCTAGCACTTTTGGAGCTAATCTTTGATGAAAATCTAAATCTGTATTTTACTCTCTCATGCTGCATATAATAACTTATGGTTTTCTGGATCTAATCTGTTTTCTTCAATAATTTGTTATGGTCTCTGTCTATGATGTGTTTTTTTTTACTCTGAATGAGACACTTGACTTTCTGCTGGAGATATTCATCAGTGTGTCTCAGTAACTGTGTCAGTTCAGAGTGTTGCTAAAAAAAAAGGCTGTGAGTGCTCTGCAGCACATTTCTCAGATACATTTATTAAACATTAAACTCAGTGGACAGGAAAGCTTCACATGTTAGATTAGAAAGAGATTTAAAAAATCACTTGAGCGTTATCTCTGCAGCCTGTGATGTTAACCTGCAGTTATTTGAGCCAGCTCATGTATCTGATATTGATTCTTTGCAGCTAATCAAATGTCGGCCATTGATTTCTTCTAGAGAAATGCTTAATTTTACAACCATTAAAAGGTCAGTTTCACAGTAATAGCCTGAACCAGAAAAGAAGGTTGGGGAATAATGCATCTTAAAATATTGACTGGATGTAGGTGAAGGTTTCATATCTTTCTCTGTGGGGAGATAAAAGCACTTGGGAATCCTCTGTGGCTGTGATGGGGTCATTATTTAGAGTCTTATATTCAGTCAATGGACTCTGTTTACTGTCACAACTCTGAATACCAGCACAAAGGTCAGGGAAGCCTTATGCAATCACACCTGCTATTTTCATTCCTATAGACTCTGTGCATTATGCACAAAGGGCTCAGGTGGAGTAAATAAATGGGAGTGTGTGGTGATTATCCTGTTGGCCAGTCACTTCACGGCCCCACATAGCATTTTGGCAGCCATGAATATCTGAGTGATAGTGTCACACCATTGGTCAGCTGTCAAACATCATTTTGCATGAACCTTTTGTATTTCGTCATCAGGGAGTGCAACGCATTTCTATTTGCCTGCTGAGAACCACATGCCCATCGCAGCTGAAGTGGAAGCTACCAGTTAACACTGGCTGACAACATAACCCATACATGGTCCAGACATTTACTACATCTTTTGTAAACAGTAGAGTAATTCAGCTCCAGCTCACCTCAGTCTGGGTGAGCTGCATTAAAGCTGCTGTTTTACTGTTGGTCAAGATGATTCTGTAGTTGTTGCTCTTCTTTCAAGCAGCTGATGGAATCACTGAATTATTAACTGCAACCAACATTATCGGTGGTAATGGTGGTTACTCCACTGAAATATCTATCAGATGGACTGGAGATGTTCACAATTTTAATTCAACTTCAAATCTGTTGGTTTTACTTTTTTATTTTATGACCCATGTGTGTTGTGTGTGGATCGAAGGGTTTGGTCCAGTCTGAAATATCTCAGCAACTATCAGATGGACTGTCATGAATATACAGCCACGAGTTCATGTGCCCCTCACGATGAACTATAACAACTCTGATGATCCTCTGACTTTCTATTTAGTGTCTTCATCAGGTCACATTTGAATGTGTCCACTTCTCTGGTTTATGACTAAATACCTGCAGAACTAATGATGTTCCCATCAGCCTCACCTCTACTGTGTTTAATGCTAAATAGCAAATGTTAAGATGCTAACACACTGAACTAAGATGGAATGACTGTAGACTGTTAGCCTTGAGAGCCACAAATAGTTGTGTTGCCTTGTGTTACCTCATTTACCTTGAACAGTACTTTCCTTAGTCTTAGTGCCGACACAAAAACAGCCAAATGACTTTGAGACAAGAACAAAAATATCGTTCAAACTGAACATGACTCTGATGTGAAGTAGGTGAAATGGATTTGTAGCCGACCGTATCACATATTCAGGGATTTGTAGTCACACAACATATTTTCTCTCCTCCTGCTTTCCTCTGTACAGATGAAACACAAATGCCACTGGGAGAGGAAAAAAGCATGACATCATCCTCTGTAGCACATTAAAAGGATGGAGAGAATATGGAATCCACATGGGTACGAGTGTACAGCACGAACGCTTCAAATGCATAATTAAAAAGCTAAAAGGTTTCGTTGCTGTCTTCCATTTCCTCACAGTGACACAGAATGCATTAGCAGAGCACTGCTGCTAAACTGTATTCAGGCTTTAAATGCTCATCTGGGAAGGTCTCAACAAGAGCCGGATCAGCATGCAGAACGCAGACCGGCTGAAAGCAAGAAAAAAGCACAGCGCTGCACCTCTGAAGTAGGCTGCAGGTGCACTGCCTTGCTCAAGGGCAGAGCGCAGTAAGATCTTGTTTGATCAGTGGTTTTCAGCAGTTTCACTCCAAAGTGTTAAATCTGCCTTTTTCAGAGCAGCAAACAGTTTAATCAGACAAAGTCTTCACTGTACTTGCTCAAAGGCTCCCAGCAGTCACAGTGGAAATTACAGATATGGCATCAAGCAGCATCTTTCCAGCAACTGTGTGTGTGTGTGTGTGTGTGTGTGTGTGTGTGTGTGTTTCTGCAGAGAGAGGTGGCAGTGAATTTCGAGGTGAGAAAATGTGATTTCCCAGCGCCAACAACACGGTCTGCACCCGTGTAAAATCCCCGACTGTTACTGTCTGTGAAGATACTGTCCTGTATCTGCTGTGAGGGTTTTGGGAGGCAGGCAGGTGAACGGCACAGCAGAGCTCCATCATCCATCGTGTGGCACTGACACTGAGCCAGATGGTGCAGGTCTCTAAAGCTCTGTGCTGAGCTGCTGCTGCTGTTTACCGACTAATGGGACATCATCACACACCTGAAAACACATCACTTCCTGTTCCTCTCTGTTTCATTCTCTACATCCATGTCAGTCTAAAAAAAGGCAAGAAGTGAGCTGAAGAACTAGTGCACTGAAAAATGTAATCAGAATTACATATAATCAGTCCTTTATGTCAGATCATCTTCTTTAGTGCAACTTCAGATATAAATTTGTCATAATGAAAAATTATATATACAGTAAATTCATAAAGACCCCAGTCTTTCTCAATCTTTCTACCACCACCACTGATTATTTTACTTTTTAACATTTATTTGGCTTCCATTACAGGAAAAGTTTCACGTGTGTAATTGTCAACACTGATAGGAGCAGGAATTATGGGCCAGTGCTTTCAATTTATTTATTTCGATTTAACAACATTATCTTTTCAATAACAGAGAATCAGAGGTTTTGGATCGTCGGTTTTAGAAGCTGCAGCGATGAGAGTCGACGTGGTTCAGTCTAATACGCTGAAAAAAGACCTTTATCACAGAAAAATGTGCCTGCATGATGCGCTTTGTCCTTTCTTTTGGGAATTTGGTGCCTCTCCTGCTTCAAATCCCTGATAAATATGAAAAACACCCACCCGTGGCTCTCTGAGAAGTTTGGCATTGAAAGCCAAGGTTAGAGGAAATGAAATAAGCCTTTAGAAAGGAGAAAACAGAGGAGGTGGCACGTCACGGCTATTCACACAATTCATTTGACTTATTCAGAATAATCCTACATGGGTTGGCTTTAATTGCAGGGCTCTCGTCCCAACATTTAAATACAATATTAGAACGACAGAATGATAATCATCTGGGTAGAACACCAAGGCTGCCGCTGCTGATTACAGCTTCTGTTGCAGATGTGGCAGAAGAAAAGCAGCAGCAGCAGAAAGAGAGAGTGCACAGTTCACAGTGATTTTTCTGAATGTCTCTGCACTGCACCAAGAAATTACTGTTTGGTTTGCAGTACGTTGTTAGGAACTGAGGTCATTATAATCCCGAATAACAATGACGAAAACAAATCTGCCAACAGTATAATACAGTTAGCGAGCTATATTATAAATGTCAGGGCCTGTGAAATGATTAGAGAAATGATCACCTAGCACATATTCATTTGATATTGAAATCTTGTGTCTGAAATTAGAGACAAGTAAATCACATTGTACGCTGTGGCTAAAACGACTGTAGAGCCCAGGAATATAAGTAATTACATTTTACTCAAGGACCATATGTAAGGACAATTTTGATGTACTTTACTTGAGCATTTTCATTATATGTGACATGAGAAACAAATCTAATAGTAACAATTTAGTGCTCAAGCTCTAGTATCTCTGCATTAGTTTCTTCCCTGGTGTCTTTGGACCCTGGCTCAGGTTCATTTCTGCTTGTTACTGTGTGTGCACTGCCTCACCCAGCATCTCCTGCATCAGAACACCGTCTGTACAGCCGTCTTCAACCACCCTGTCCCAGCCTGTCTCTCCGCTGCCTGTCCCACTCTCCAGCGTCCCAGCCACCATAGCCCAATCCCATCTTCAGTTAAAACTAATAAATCATTGCTCTGAACTGTCAAAACTCTCTTTGTGTCTTGAGTTGGACATTTGTGTGCAAAGGAAAGACTTTATTGAACCGAACACTGTGCTGAGCAAATGTGCTAAAATTCCTGGTGTTTTGACCTAAGAATGAAAAACTAGGAGTAAATGAGTAAAAGTGTTAAATAAAAAAGGAAAAACAAATTAAAAACCATTTTATAAAAATGAGTTTTTAGGAGAGTGTTAAAGAGGACTAAGGTAGTTTATCTAATTCCAAAAAGAAGGCTATTCCACAGTTGAGAAGCTCTAACATTAAATGACCTACTACCCTCCTATTGAGAGCAACAAATACAACTGTGCAGCGCTGAAAAGTTACTGAACATCCAGGACCTATTGTCTTGAAGACAGGCTGTGAGTGAGGTAACTGAGGTGAGGTCAGATGGATTTATGGATAAATAGATTTGTGTATCGTCTGCATAGAGATGAAAATAAATATTGGAGTAGCAGAAAATTTGACTCAGTGGAAGCAAGAAGATGGAAAATAGTAAAGGACCAAGAGTAGAACCCTGAGGAACACCAGAGGATACATTCCCAACTGAAACAGATCATGTTCCATCCAAACCAGTCCACAGAAGACCTATATAGTTTTCTAGCCGATCAATTAATATCCCATGATCAACTGTATCAAACACAGCAGAGAGGCCTGACAGTACCAGAACAATACAACAGTCAGCATCCAAATTCACTCTAATGTCATTTTAAACTTTCAGAAGTGAAGTTTCTGTAGTGTGATGGTTTTAAAAAACAGACGGGAACTTTTCAGAGAGAGAGTCACTCAGGAAACAAGCTGAAGAAGACTTTTTAAAGATAAAAAACATTTTCACACAACTTCTGCTGGGAAAGTTTCACTGAGATACTGTCAGTCAGAAAATAAGGTATTCCTAAAAGCGTTTTTTAACTTAAAAGTGAAACACAAAATTCTTGAAATTCAGCTTGTCCAGGTGTGTTTTCAGGTGCAGCTTGTCCTTCATTTTGTCTACTGTTATAGCTCCTCATGATGAGATTCTGTTACACCTGTAATTCTTAGCTACTGAACACATAATGGGTCCCTGGTCAGTTTCTGCAGTAAAAACATCCAGGAGAAACTTTCAAACTGTTTCACTCCTTGTCTGTAGGCCCCAGTACTCTGAATATAACATGACCCCACTTCTACTGATGTAATTTCCAGGAAAATCTGACACAGTTAATATTGTTTACATACTCTGTTGGCAGTTTATTAGGAACACCTAGCTAAAACTAATCCAGTGTAATCCAACAGTCCTGCAGTAAATTTCCTTCATAAAGGTTCTAATGTTCAGAGTTTATTTCAACTGTTTCAGAGGTGTTGATTCGACTGTAAGATCATTCTGGAGGATGTAGTTTGTGCTGCTGTAGAAACTGTGTTACTTATACAGAGAGGTGTTTCTGATATTCAGCCTCACTGATAAAAAATCAACTGTACTGACTACAGGATGTTTATTATTTGAAAATTTGGGTAAAGCAGCACCACTGGCAGATTCACAGTTAATAAAATGTCTAATAAAGAATAAAACCATCCAGTGAACTGCCTGTTGAGTAGCTGCAGGGAAAGAGGAGGCAGGGAAGCCCCTGTGTTTATCTCTATGGAGATGCCACTCCTGTTTATGAATGAGGATGAGTGTGAGGATATCGGCTCAGATGGCGCCTTTCTTCTCAACATTACACCTCCAGGTGATTCTCCTCCTCCTGGTTGTGAATGGGAGGGAGTCGGCCTGTTAGAGAGCAGGCTGAGCCATGGCAGCAGACACAGCTCCTGATGCTTAACACGTCATGGTCTGTGATCAGATGGTGAGTTACAGAGAAATGAAATGACAGCCTGTGACTGGACAGATACTGGTTTGAATCTGCAGACTGACTGACTGACTGAATCTGTAAGAGGAAATTGAACAAGTAATTCCTGCTAACCTTGAGGGAGTCACTTAACCTTCAGTCAGTCACAGCAGGTTTAGGAAGAGGCCAAAGACAGATTACAATACAGCAGAGGACAGTAGTTTTCAGTGGCTGTGAACAGCAGCAGTTTGCTGAAAACTCTGTGTAAGGCTTCACTATAGAACTGAGTGATTACAGCAGAAAGAAGCAAATCAGTGGACCTGTTCAGACTAAAGCAACTTTCACTTAACAACCTGTTTTTGCTCAAACACACCCCATGACAGGTTGATGGCATCAAAGCTATATCCAAGGACACAACATGTGAATGAGTGGTAGAGAGGATGTAAGGTTGGCTGATAAACTCTGTACATTACTAGCTAACATAGTAGTGGTAGTGGTAGCAGCAGCAGACTTTGACTGTGGCTTAAATAGAACTAATGATCAGAACTTCAGATCTTGGTCAAAATTCATCTGTTGCACAAAACTACTTCTTCTCGACTGTTGTGAAACGGCTAAATCTTTATGGATTTATTTTTATTTAATTAATTCTGGGCAAATTAAAACTTTTTTTTTAAATTAAAAAAACCCTAACAACAGAAAATCTCAACACAGCGCAGGCTCATAGTTTAAACTGGGAGGGTTCAGTGATTTTAATGACGTCCTGATCTAATGCCAGGATCAAACTACACGTTTTATTTTACTTTCGTAATGGTCAACATGTAGGATCATTAAATTGTAGTGCCATTAATTCTCTGCAACACCACAAGTTTGACCCTGAAAAATCATTCATGTCTTTGTGTGTCATTGAGGAGGAAGGTCAAGAAATCAGTCAAGAGCATGTCAAACCAACAGGTGGTGATCTGTCATCCTATTGGCCAACACCAGAAATCTTGACCACAACACTGCGTCACAGTCAGGCTGAACTGGTGTTGTCCCAACTCGACCTGACTCTACTGGTCAGACTCAGGATACTTTCCAAATGAAAACAACACACTACAACTCCCTGAATCTTACTTCTCACAACTCGCTCGACAACACTGTCAACAAATCACAAATGAACTGTCCGACTCACATCAGACTCATCTGAGAGGAAAAAGAAAGACCGAACACTACAGATGGTCTAAAATACCTCTGTGAAACCGGTTCATCTGTGTTTGACAGTGTTATTTCTGTATCTGGGTGCAGTGTGGTTGCCTGACTGTTTGACATGTACCAAGAAATGTTGTAGATTTGTTGGGGAGTTTGTGGTTGTGGGGAGGGATCAGAGGACAGAGTAACTGGATATTCTCTGGAAGAAGGAAAATAACTTGATGTGATGAACATTCCTGGAACCAGAATAAACAGATAAATCTATAAGTATCCACACTGTCACTTTAGACACTAACTCAGAAAAGTGGATTTAGAGTTCCAGCGTTCCTCCAAGAGCCTGATAAGATTCCTGATGTAAAATGGTTCCTGAAGGAATCCTCCAGAGGAACAATGTTGGTGTGAAAGTTACATTTTCACAGCTTTAATTTCTCCTGTTCATTTTGATCTGTGCACTTTAAATCTCACGTCTTGAGATTAACTCTTCCATCTTTGAGTTCAGTGAGAAGAAAAGTGAGAATATAAAAAAGCGCCGCGGTGACACATTTATTAACATGATGAATTGCTTTTGGACGGGACATCTTGTGCTGCCTCGTACAAGAAAAGTATGATTTATGATTGCCTCAGAGTTCACTGTCAAAAAACAATACTGGGGGAATTATCGGCATTTGAGAATCTCTGTAATACAAATTAATGATCACATCACACAGTGAGCCCAGTCGGACCCCGCTGAATTACACTCCTTAAACGGCCTGTTTTGAAACATTAATCAATTTCTGACAAAGCCATAACTCTGCCGTGTAGTGGTGAGAAAAAAAACAGTGTCCCATCCTCCTGCCGTCATCATTCAATAAGGGAGAAATCAGTGAGGACATGCTTTTATTTTCACCTTAATAATGAACAAGATAAGCTCAGCGGCTCGGTGCTGTATTTCTATGACTTACAGCCTCATTTGAAGTTGAAGAGGTGAGGTGCTTTGCCTGATCATCTCTGAGCACCACTTCAGCTGAGGAGGCTTTTACTCATTTCTTGAAATATGAGCAGGGCTTTAGTGGAGGTTAAACGCATGTAAACACTGTTTACCAATCTATCAAACTCTTAAACAGCGTTAATGCAGCGTTCCCTCAGTGTTTACCTGACACTCTACACCTGTAACTCAGCTCAGTCTGTGGTCGCTCCTTTAGACCTGGGACTCAGAATACTCTGTTAACTCTGAGAGACCATCGAACCATCACCAACTCATGATACAGGTAGACTGTGAACGTATCACATTCATCAAGCAGAAGAAAGAATCACAGTTCTGAACATAGAAACATTACATTCAGCATTCAGGCTGTGCATTAGTCAAGACTAAGGTCTACAGCAGGTGCTACTAGAATCTTTAAACCTCAAACCTTTCAACCATTTTTATTACAACCGTGTGCACCAAAGAACACTGAAAGGCTTTTAAAACCTGTTACTGTGTCTGGTGAATTCCTGCTGTGGTTAATTAGACACAATCTTTAATCCAGATGTAAACAAAAAGGCAGCTCCAAAAACTAAATTAAAAATACAGGATTGAAATCTGACAGAGCTTTTCACACAGAGGACTAACACAACACAACAGGGTCTTTACAGCACAGCAGTGAAACAGGCAGATAGTTTCAGTTATTATGAAACAGAAAACTTATTTTCATCTACTAGTCAAACACACTGATCTTTAATAAAGACGAGAGAGAGAGTATGACTCAAGATTTGTTTTAGACTGAAAGGTCTCTGTGGTTTACTCAGCTCTTTATTTACCACTGCAGCTAGTCTCTGACAGCATCTGTTATTAGATACATTTCTGAATCCGTCACAGGAGAGCATGAATGGGGTAAAACAGTCTGCAGCGTGACAATCCAGAGGTGGAGAAAAAACTCGGGAAGGGCTCATGTGCATGTTTGGTGGAGGGAGGATGCCGAGGAAGACGACTGACATTACACCCGCACTGTTACAGCAGCTCCCATCGCACCTTGTGGGCTCCCGAGCCCGTCGCCATGGCAACCCCGGCGATATACGTGTTGTTATTTGCAGGCTTTGACTTCACAGTCCCACCACTGCCATTATGTATCAATTCTCACCAAGACAGAGAAGCCGGGGGAGGAGGAGGTGCAAAGTGAGAAATAAGGAAGGAGAGACGGAAAGACGTGAGCTGAGAAACAGAGAGGAGGAGTTTTTTCATTCGCATCATACGCTGTACTGTGTTCCCTGAAACACAGAAACCACTAATCTTTAGATGAGTGTGTGTCTGACAGGTGCACGTCTGTCGCAACTATTATCACGTCTCGTCACGAGCGTGTGCTTTGATCCACAGCACCTTTTTACGTTAAGAAGCCCACACTTGATGTTTAGCAGCGAGTGTTAAACTTGACTCAGTGAGGTGGATACGAGGCACTGAGGTGCTAAAAGGCTGAAACAGAGTGAGGTGGAAACCTGTTACTGGGAGAAGGCAGACATGGGAGAGTGTGGATTTGCTGGTTAGGTGCGAGACACACGACGTCAAAGTAGATTTCATTTACAAAGTGGATTCCTTTGGACTGAAAGGGCCACAGGATTCCTCTGATTTATTTTCTCTGAGCTGAATCTTTGTTACTTTATTTATGCGTCTGTAAATATTGCTGAATGGTTTTGGATGCTTGTATAATATTGTGGTGTGTTTCTGTGCTGTCCATCTCCCCTGACGTCGCCGACCGTGAACCACAGCATCCCTGGTTCAAGACCTCTGTCTCCTGTGATTCTTCCTCTTTCTCTCTCCTCGTTCATCTCTTTACTGTCTGCTCCCAAACACAGACACAAAAAGCCCCCAACAGTTCAGCCACCAAACTCATGAGCCTCCCTGCACCAGACCTCTCAGACCTTCACAACACAGCCATCACACTCACAGCAGTAATCCCTCCTTCAACCCACTCTTTACATTACAGGTCAGAGATATGGGAGGAAGGCTCTTTGCTCCTCCTGAAACACTCCCTACATCTCCAGTCTTCATCACATCTTTTACGTTCTCTTGATGTTCGTTCTCTCTTTTTGGGGTGGAGCCATTTCCACTGATCTGGAATAAAATCCCTTCACATATTAAGGACACAGTCACCACATATTCTTCTCTGTACACTGCACTCTGTCCTAATCTCACCAGCTGGGACATCATCAGCTGATTTCTCCAACAAGTGGTTACCCCCGTGTGATTTCTAAGTGAAGACACACACTCACTAACGAAGGCTGTAGGTTACAGCTAAAAGTTCCAGGAATCACCTAAATATATTTTATGAAATACAGTTCACATCACTTCTATAGTCTGCAAATGCACTCTTTCAAACACCACACAATCAGACACTGTGAATAACATCCAGGTGTGGAGACGTCACTGTGAAGGAAAGCTACGTCTAAATGATGTTAGCAGGGTATCAGAAATGCCAAGGTCAAGACTGTAATTAGAGGGTCTGAGTCACATCATCTGTCGTCCCTGGGCAGTCAAAGGCCGGGCCGATTCATCCTCAGTCAGAGTCTGTCCCTGACTCACTCACACTGGAGACACTGCTCATCAGAGAAACCTTGACCAAACATAACATAACACACACCCACTTCAAATGTTTTAGTAAAAGTATCACTGATATTAAATACTTCAAAGACACACAAATCGTCGTTTTCTGTTGGTTTTGTGGAGGAATTGTTGCAGGTTAATGAAAGAATGTGATTTCAGTGATTTCCTAGTTTTTAAAACACGTAGGAAATCTGCCACCACATTCTCCCACTGATGATGAGCTGTAATAAACAAACCCAACGACTAAAGTCCAGATACTGAAGTCTTAAAGAGTGTGGATGGTTAAAATGGAAAACCTGTGGAAGCCTGTTTATAGATTTTACTCATGTCTGTAAATGAGTCTTTGTAATGAGTTCTCAGGATTGTAATGATCACACTAAATGTACACTGACTTGAAAAGCTCTTGTAGAGGTGCTGTAATTAACTCAGTGATTTGTGATTTCATTTCTGGGAATGACAGTTCAATCTAAGGCTGTCTCTCTGCAGCAGACAAAGGTAAAGTGCTGACATTATCTGCTGTGCACGGTGCAGGTTTAGAGAACAGGTCTTACATTGTTAACAACATCTACGCTCTGTAAGGAGCCGACAACATGCAATCAGATTTGGGTTTTAAAGAGAATCTTTCAGTCACTGGAGGTTTCCCACAAACACCGTCTGTGAGAGATATTCAGCTGAAGGTAGACCGCTTACAGTTAGCAGCCCTGCACCTGGATCAGGGCCGGACTCAACTACGCAACAAGTTCTCCAAACTACACAAAACAGGTGCCTTCATCAGCAAGAAAACATCACAACTAAAACTCATGACATTACAAAAATGACCGGTGACTACTTGGCTTTGGCGGGAAAAACTCTGGTGAATCAGAGGATCAGAGTCAGCTGGATTCATCCTCTGGGGAACAGGAATGTCTGTATCAAGGTTCATGACATCTATGGGTGAGATATCTCTATTTGAAGTGGCAGAGCGATGGACATGGAGCGATGGACAGAGCGACGGACAGAGTGACGGACAGAGTGACAGCGTTCTCCACAGAGCTGTGCTGCTACCACTGACAAAAAACTCTCTGGTTAAGGTTATGAACTGACTGAAACTAACAGCTGGCTCCTGTGTGAAGTCAGATTTTATTGACCCATGAATCCATCTCTACCTCTCTGCAATGTTTTATGGCACTAATAACAATGTCACGACACGTCCTGGCTTGTTCCTGACAGACGGAGTCGTTATTGCAGGCAGCTGGAAGGGATCCTTTACAAGGAAACTTCAAAACTGATCATTTCAGTGATCTAAAAAAACACTGCACCTACGTTTACACTCAGATACATCTTGATTAAAGCCAGGTGCTCATCGGACCACACAGTCTACCTGCTGTATTACTGACCTCAGCAAAATGTGAATGTTGTCCCTGTAACATCACCCACAGATTTCTAAAGGGCTGTTTGAGGTTTGTCGGCTTTGTCAGCTCCAGGAGCCAGAAAATCCAGACTGCAGCTTTGATTTATCTGCTCTGACACTGGAGCACACTGCTCCACTTGCATTCCTGGACTTCTTGTGATCCTCCTGCTGTTCAGGAAAAGCGCAGCAGGGGGGAGGTTTCCTCCTGCGGTGTTGTGTGTGGATGGTGCTGCACCTGTGGATTACAGCAGTGACACACAAGAGGTCGGTGGCTCTCCCAAAACCAGCCGCCGTCACCTCCTGTCCGACATCCCTGCTGCGTCTCTGTGGCTCTGATGAGAGAAAACTTCCTGGTGGTTGAGAGCTGTGACAGAGATTCCTAGCTCCTGGTCTCACCACTAGAGAGTTTCTGTCTCCCAGGAGGAGCCTCCGGGCCGCCACCACGGATGACTTGTAGACGCCTGGGCTCTGAGAATCTCATTAAAGTCTGATGTTTGTTTTGATGCTTACCTGGAGGCAGCAAACACAAAAACACACCCAAACAAACACACACCTGCTCTGGCATACACACAGACGTGTACAGGTGTGTAGTGGTGTGTACATGCACAGGTATCTGGCATATACCCACCTCTGGGCAGAGGGATTCACTGTCGATCTACAAATAGCTAAAAATATCCACAGATCCAGTATCAGAGCATCTCTTCCAGAGGAACACTACAGTCGGTCACGTTCCAGTTCTCCCTGAGTTTAGTCTTTAAGGCTGTGCCTCCTCCCAGGTAACATAAGCACCCCAGTAAAACAGCACCAGGCCTGGAGAGGAGAACTCTGGGAACAAAGGTCCCAGGAAGGGGGGGCGTGATGTTAGCAGCACCGTGGGGGTGTGCACTGATCACTGGTGAAAGGAGCGTTCACATCCTTCATGTAAGGGCACACTGTGGAGTTTCTGACCTGCACTGTGGAGCAGTTTGTTATAAAGTGGTTAATTGGTCGTGTAATAATGTGAACACCACTGATCAACAGGTGGAGGTGATGAACTGACGTACGCAGCAGTCTGCCTGGAGAACAATGCAATGTTCAACAGGTTCAATAAAATTTGCTTTCTACGTTTTATCAGGAAAAAATGCATTCAACAAAAATACTATAATATAAAATATATAAAAAATAGAATATTAAAAGTAAAAGGTCTGTAGTGCGACTAAATATTATTTTACTACTGCTATTATTATCTATTTATTTTCTGTTCATCTATCTTTAAAATATTTATATCTATCCTGTTCTGTCTGCCCCATATTTTTTATTATCATTGTGTTGATTGAACGGTGTTGTTGCTTCTGTATATATTGTCATTACTGCTGATACATCAGAGTGTTGAAAGCATTTTACTGTTGTAGATGCTCCAAATGAAACTACTTTTAAATATCTTTACACTGTTGGGTGGTTTCATCGATTACTGAGCATCATATTCTGTCAGCTCATTGTGTGTTTTGTGAGTAAAATCTTAAGACAAATATAGTGCAGTAAAAATACAGTATTTCCCTCTGACATAGAGCAGTGTAAACAGAAATATAAAGTACAAATACTACACGTGTGCACAGTATGTGAGATTCCATCTCTGCTCTGAACAGCCTCCTCTGTGCTGTTGTGTGTGAAAATTAAACACATAGTTCACAGAGTAAAGGGCAGTTGGGGGACAGAGGTGGGGGGATCAAAGTCACAGTACATAGACTGCATATATATATATATACAGTACATGTACACAGGCACAGAACCAGTGGATTCCCAGAGAACAACACTGATCACTGTGTGTTAATGGATGAACTACAGGATGAGGAACTTCCATAGGAAAACACACACACATAACACATGAGTTTTCATTTGTATTTTTCATGAAATGATCTCTTTGAAGAAGAGAAGGGTGATGTAGCATCCCTCATTATCCCAAACAACCAGGACTGCCTTTGCACCAGCTGCATATTGAACCCTTGGGTGATTCTCTACAAAGTTTTATAAAAGACAAAGTTACATTTTTCTATCTCGTTATTCCAGGATTCAGTTCTGGCACTTAGTCCAACTGTTTCCTTAAAAAGTTTTTAAACAGTCTCATGCAGACGCTGAGATCACAGCACTTAATCAGCACGCTAGTTTTCTAACCTGAGGAGAGGGTTTAGGTGTTGGAGCAGCTCAGGAGTCCAAACTGCCTCAAACTACATACACAGATACACAGCCTCTGTTGGATTAATATGTTCTTCTCTTTACCATCAGGCTACAATACAGATGTCTGGAAGACTGTCTGTCTTTATACAGATCTACGCTGCAAACTGATCCGTTTTTAAAGGACCATTCCAGCTGTTTCACATGTTAAAGACAAATAAAGAAAAACTAGAGAGTACAGAGACAGATTTCAGCTTGGATAACATCTTGCTGAATTGTTTCATTTTTCAAAATAAAATGTTCAAATGATACACACACCTTAATTCAGTGCATCGCTAGTTATAACACCAGCTGTCATTTATCAGACAGTAAATAGGTTTCAGTTTGTAAAATGTATTTTATCCTTGGAATAATTTGCATGGTGGAGACGTGGACGTTGAGATACTATGATACAAACATCCACAGCATCGTATCACAATATGGAAAAACAGAACCACAGCACAGCAGGGCTGCAACAATTACTCAGCGTAATCGACACTGATTTTAGTGTCGACGCGTCATATGAAAACATAAAGTCAGAGACTTCTCAGACGAATGTTCACTTGTTACAGGTACAGAGGCAGCATCGCTTCCATTGGCTGTCATGACTGCATCACTAATGAATGAATGAATGATGGTGAAATGGAGAGAATCAGTGTGAAGAAGAGGCAAGGGGAGCATTAAAATAAAGCCATGATACCAGGGTTCATTCTGAACCTCGTCCACCTGACACAGGTGAGGTCAAACATGCTCTAGAGCCTGGAGCAGGAAGCAGAGATGGAGGGTGTGACAGAAATAAAATTATCTAAATAATCTTTAGTTGAAGCTGTATAATACAGCCTGGATTCAGAGAATCGTCACAGCTCTAGATGAGTGATGTGAGTCCTCAAACAGTTCACTTTCAAAATAAAGCAGGATGTGTGAGGATGTGTGTGTGTACAGCTCTGGTGTGACACTTTCTCTTATTGATTTTTTTCTGTGTGGATCTGATGAATGTGCTGAAAATAAAATGCCATGAAATCCAGTGGAGAAGAGGAACGATAAACTGATATCCTGTTTAAGGGACGTGGTGAAGCGGCTGAGCGCTGCGCCTCATAAATCAATGTTACTGACAACTGTCCACACTGAGTCTCTGTAAACGACACAAAGCGAGTGAAGCCGGTGAGATCATCTGAGGCTGACGCTCTGATACAGTCTGCTTACACAACACACACACACCACAGAGCACACACAAATGCAATTATAATGACACCAGCAGAACACACAGACGCCCCCACGGCCAGCTGCTCAAATGAGGGCTGCACACACACACACACACACACATATACACAAGTGTCCTGCGAAAGGCCAGCCACGCCGATTAGGACGCTCCCCAGGGTGCCATGCATCTTATCTTCTCTTCCTGGTGTAGCGCCTGTTAGCCAGCTAACAGATACAGGACGGCTCACAGGCATGTGAAGGTGCACTGAGACAGATAAGAGAGCCGAGCAGAGGAATGTGACGCAGCCCCGGGATCAGTCTGCATGATACCACGTTAACTGCAGGAGTGAGACCACCTTTAAACAGAGGTCCCACTCTGAGCATGACTGCAGTGATACATGACTTACTACATGCCAGAAACAGCAGATAATTACATGAAGCCCTGAGTTGTTTGATGTTTGCATCTGTAAAGAAGTGAAATCTGCAGCTTTTTCCCAGCAGAGAGACTGGGTAAATCCTCTTATTACAGCTGATAATCACAGTCAGAGTGTGAGAGCAGGGGTGTGACCAGAACAAACAAACACACACCTGTCGCTAACGAGGAGGTGAAAATACCTGGAGCCGTGAACAGCAGCTCACATGGGGAATTCACCACAGTCCCGTCTCCACAGAACAAATTTATGCAGACGACAAACGTTTCTATGTTTCGATGTTACCTGGAACTTAGATGGAAGGCTGTGAGACTTTTAATGTGAAAATTCTGGAGGAAGTTTTATTCATGCAGCTTAACACAGTTTGGGGGAAAAGGCAAACAGATAAAATGAACGTTGTACTGAATTTATCATAACAACAAGGAGGAAGTGTTGAGTTTGTAGTAACAGGAGAAATTACAAAATAAAAGCCTGTCTCCATATATATATAATATATATGAATAAAGGCCACTGTCTCAGAATTTACTTACACTAACACGTTACATGTTTACATGTTTGATTGATGCCTGATGATTCAGCACAATGCTGTCTTGCTTTGTGATGTTATTGGTATTTCTGCTAACATCAGTTATATGGTAAGAATTCTAACACTGTTCTCTTCCTCAGTCTCGTATGTGTTTTGCGGTGACGTCATCTGTCCAGGGACCAACAGATGAAAAACAGCCTGTAGGTTAACATTAATATTTACAGCCATGTTTATTAATGTGCATCGTCCCTGTTAAATAAACCACTGAATAAACACGTTAAACAGGAAGTTCTTATAGTTTATACCACGGCTACAGTAAATACCTGTTTCTGTTTGGTTAGCAGGAGCGTGTCTGGAGGTTGTGGTGGACAGAGGTCACTAACACAGAGAACTTAAATCTCAACCAGGGTTTTCCTTCTTAATCTGTGTGTGATTGTTTAAATGCTACTGTGAATACATGCTTTTATTGGTGCTGGCTCCAAACAAGGAACAAACAGGAACAAATCCAGGAGCAGATTTGTGCGTTTCCAGCAGGACTCCAGGTCCTCAGGGAGTCGTTTAAGGTTAATTGTTTTCTGCAGAGAACACAAAATATAGGTGAAATGTTTATGTTCTGTGCGTGACTGCAGGGCTTTATGTCCTTATATGTCCTTACATTTAGTGCTGCATGTGCTGAGAACAACAGCAGAATACACTCTGCCTGCAGTGAGGACGGGACTGTGAGCAGGCATGTGGAGGAAGACGAGGGCAGTGACGATGAGGAGGGTGGTGTGTGTGGTGTTGAATGTGGTGATGACAATGACAGGGCTGTAGTAAATGGCTGCATGTACAGGGCTCAGTGGAGCTGTGCATCTCACAGAGCAGCAGCTGGTTCCCTCTTTATCATCATAAAGGAGAAAAAAGGATCATTTAAAAATCAATACAGCTCAGGAATTCTTCTAAATTGCCACTTAAGGGACAGAGGACACCTCACACCTGACCTTTGACCCTGACCTCCACACATCTGACACACATTTTCTGTTAGTTAAATGAAATGTGTCACATTGTGGCACGTTTACATGAAAACAGACGTGCGATCGAAGAATCTGGTTTAGCACAGGGCTGAACTAGAGAGGACTGGATTCAGAGGAAGACTGGAAACAGGTTTTCATCTTCATCAGGAGACGAGGGACCTCTGTGCTGTTAGTTTGTACAAACTGTAGATGGAGAATGTTACATCTCATTTCCTTTCAACAGTGTCAGATGACACACAGGTATTGACTGATGTGAGGATCTGCTGCTCCTGCTGACACATCATTTTAGCTCTCAAAACCAATTTCTACACATAACACTCTTTTCAAACTTTCAGACCAACAAGTCAAACCATGAAGGAAAGAACTCACTGCAGTAAAACCACAATAAACCAAAGAGTCTACCTGACTTACAGAGATCTGACTGAACGTTGTGTGTGTCGATCCAGGACTGGAGGTAAAATCTGCTCATTATTCACAGGGAAACAACAAATTAGACTCAACAACAGCTGACACCAGTGACTCACTAATCAGAGAAGAAAATCAAATGTTGCTTTTTCCATCCACAGACAGAAGTGTGCTGCAGCGTGCATCTGATTTGAGTTATGACTGACAGCTTCCAAGAGCCTCAGTAAAGGTTGTTCCAATATCATACAGGTGATGGGATCAGTCATCACTGGTTCAGCTTCTTGGTTCTGCTGTTTAGGTTTCATGTGGCTGAACCTGGAAAAAGGTGTGTGATGCATCACTGGAGCTTTACTGATTTACAGATTAGATCAACAGAGAGTAAACAGAGGTGCTGATGGTGCTGACTGTTACGTCCCTGATGGCTCTGTCAGGTGTACAGACTGGGTACAGGTGTGAGGATTTCATTTGTGACATTTAGCTGACACTCCTCAGCAGGGTGGCCGTTGTACCATAAGTGAGGAGGTGGGGGTTTAGATTCTGAGTCAGGGCCAGGGCAGTTTATCACACAGCTGTGGTGAAGATTGAAACCTTAACCTTTCAGGAAAGTGTCCAATCTCTGTAAGCAGCAGGCTGCTCCTCTAACTGAGGACACAAAGCCATGTTTGGACTGTGGTGATTATTTAAGGTAAAACTGCATCCTGAACGTTCAAAATCAACAATATCCTCCTGTCCACTCTGCTGTTCACCACAACAATCATCACTTCACTGGAGAAACTGCTGCACAGTGTTATTTTGCAATCAACAGGAAACAGTGGAAAAGGGCAGTAACAGAGAACAAACAGGAGCCAGCAGATGGAGCGAAGTGAAAATCTGTCATATTCTAAAAATGTTCACAAATACAGGTACAGAAAAAAGACTGCGACATAGAAAAGGCAGGAAGTGACGTGATGGATACATCAGCATAAAAAACTGAACTGACCTGGTCAGTATTACAAGTTAATAGGTATGGGCATCAGTATTAGATTCTGACAAACGACTTTTTTCCTCCATTGAACACAATCTGATTTTTTTAAACAACACAGAATATTTGGAACATTAGTAAATGTGTGTGTTCAGTTTTTTTTTTAGTAAGTCCCCTAAGTGAGCCTCAACCTGCAGATCAACAATCTCTACTAACATTAGTGGGTAAACTGGCTGAGGTTAGCTACTGGATGGCTACCTGCTGCAGTAGCAGCCTATAGTATTTATTACACAGATGCTTGACATGCTAACTCTGCATATGTTCATTTCAACACAGCGTTAAGTTGACGTCAGCACAGAGTGATGGGTGCTGATGAGCTTCTCCTGTAGGAACAGTACGATGGAAAATATATCAAAGCTTGACATTTTCAAACAACTGATCCAGGCCTACAACTGAGGTTTCAAATCAAACAGGACTGTTCTAATGTCTCATTACAACCAAGATAAAGCACTAAAGCACTCATGAGATAAATATTAATTTGCCTCCATTTGTAAGAGGCACAGTGGTACCTGAGTGAGGCTGTTAAACAACAAGCCTGTTATGTTTTGTTGCTAAGCGACCTCTAACAGCCAGAGTAATTATGATAGTAGCAAAGCAGGAAGTCAGGCGATGTGTAGTTTTTGTAACCATCACATATTTAGCTCTGCTCTATTATTCACTGACATCAGGTCAGCGTCCGCTGCCTCCAGCTGTGTCCACTCTACTGCTGCAGGTGTTTCTATCTGCAGCAGAGTCTGTCACACTCAGCATCACTGAGCGACACGACCAACCAGTGCTCTAACATGCAGAACGTGTTATTGTAACATTTGTCCTTCATCTTCAAGAGAAGAGCGTCGGCTTTAACACACGTCAAATCAGTAATACTTTCTCTGAGCACTGGTTTTATGCTGTCAACACTGTACTCCATGATGGTTATGATGGTACATGTCGTCACACTGTTGATTTCAAAGGTAAAGTCCGTCACAACCAGAACAGAAGGAAAGTAACTGGTCTTAGATACTGAGAACAGACACAAACGGTCATGACTGCATTTACATTACACTGCTCTGGTCCTAACAACCATCACACACACATTCACACTGCGCTGCTTTAACACACACACAGAAACACACTAATGCTGCATCTGGGGTAATCTGGAGCTTAGTACCTCACCCAAGGCTACTGAACCATGTAGACAAGGGGAGCCAGGGATTGAACACCGACCTTCTGACTCGCGAACGACGCGCTCTGAAAACAGAATCCAAATCCAACCCCCAGGTCATCCAGGTAGAAACCTCTGGGCTCAGGTGTTCTGTTCAGTGAGCTGCCAGGTAACTTATAATCCAGAGGTGATTCTTTTAACTGATGCCTACTCCTGTTCTCTGACTGTTTTTAGAAATGTCTCTGTATCATCACAGGTAGATAACAATAGGGCTTCCCCCTATAAAAGTCAATGATTTGATGCATCTGTCAGGAACAACCTGATTGGACAACTCGTTACACTTTAGCCGCTTCACACAACAGTGTGTCAGGCTGTAAACTTTACAGCCAAGTCCAAACCACACAACTAACTGATGGAAACGGAGGACAGAGCGGCAGCGGACAGTGTGACGCAGAGCGGCTCGTCTCTGTTACGTTCTGCTTGAGAGAGCTGCACGGCCGTCACAGAAACACGCACAGCTAAAGCAGAAACTACTGGTGTTGTGGTGAGTTCACACACTTCATGTCTGTTTCAAAAAAAGAACTGATGGTTGGGTACAGGCCTAGATAAGATATTCATCTAAAATGTATAAAACAACTCATCCATCTTTTATCTGATTTAAAAATCAAGAGGAAAATATCTTCAACTGCAAAAGCCTCTCCTGCATGAGAACACAGCTCTTCCTCTCCAGGTAGTGTGTACTGTAGGAATGAAAATTTCATGACTTTATTAGAAAAAGAGCGAGCGTGTGTGTGTGTGTGTGTGTGTGTGTGTGTGTGGGAAGGAAACATGTTGAGATAACAGCACATGCTGCTGCTAAAGAGACTAAAGCTAAGCTATGCTAAAGCTAAGAAACAAGGAGAAAAGCATGACGGAGGGAGAAAAACGGTGCAGCACAAAACGAGCTGGAGAGGAAAAAGACAGAGAATGCTCCGTGCTTTTCCCATGATGCCCTTCTTATTCCTCATAAGACGTCTCTGTTCCTGCAGCTTGTTACTCTGCTCTTGGCTGCGTGACAGTCCCTTCCTACCCTCAGCGGTGTGTTAGCCGTGATGAGAGGAGGCCGGAGGCGGCAGCTCAGAGAGGGAGTGAGGGGGAGAAAGAGGAGGCCGGGAGAAAATGATGCAGGAGTGGAGGCACGGATGGTAAAAGGGAGGAAGGTGCACGGGCAGAGAGAAAGAAAAGAGGTTAGAGAAGAAGAGCTAGAGGGCGAGTGGTGGACGGATGAATGGATTGATGGAAGGAGTGAGTCATGAGGAGAGAGAGGCAAAAACAAATTTGGAAAGAGATGAATGGAGGGATGGACAGAAGAAAAAGCCAGCGGGAAAGTGAGAAAAAGAATAGTAGTGGAGGAATAAACAGAAGGAGCGAAGACAGGATACGTGAGAAAAGGATGCTGAAGGGGAACAGACGATTTTGTGCTAACCAGGTGTGAAGGAGAGAGAGAGGAGGAGAGAGAGGAGGAGAGAGAGGAGGAGGAGAAGAGGAGAGAGGAGGGGAGGGGAGAGAAGAGGAGAGGAGAGAGGAGGGGAGGGGAGGGGAGGGGAGGAGGAGAGAGAAGAGGAGAGGAGGGGAGAAAAGAGGAGGAGAGGAGAGGAGAGGAAAGGAGAGGAGGAGAGACCAGAGGAGAGGAGGAGAGAAGAGGAGGAGAGGAAAGGAGAGGAGAGGAGAGGAGGGGAGGAGGAGAGTCACAGCTTGCTGGGAGTGACGCATGAGAGAATCCTGAGGAGCCTCCAGGCAGACCTCCACCAATGGTGGGTGAATTCCTTCATCCTACAGCCTGATGCCATGGCAACGCCACGCAGAGACTGGCTGGAAGTCAAGTGGAAAGGCTGCATGTTCGCCGCGGGAGCCTGCATGATGTGGAGTCAAGGCTAATACACGTTCGCCTGCTTTGCCTCGAACTGACGGTCACATGACACCGGGCGTGGGGGTGTCGCCCTAAAACTTTTAGGTTCGTTTTCTGCTAACAGCTATAATGGATATTTTCATAGTAACAGTGTCTGTGGTGATGAACATACAGAGAATTATTATTACCCTCTCCTCTCCCCCTCTGCTTCACAGCCCTCCACAGTTTCAGCTCATTGTTTATCTGCTCAGGCTCATGCAATTCATTGATTATCTAAGTGAGGTGTTTATACATCTTATGTCAAATCAACTTATCAGTTTATTGACTAAGTGTTTCAGCTGTGGGGGAAAGCTGTGACGTCCACAGAACAACTTATTTCTATTTCTAGTCCTTATTTCTAATGAGGATGTTGAAGTTTCATCCCACAACGAGCGCTACGTTTCTTAGTAAAATAAGAGCATATGTGATGGTTCTCCTGCATCAGTGTTGTAGTGTGTTATCTTTTCAAACAGCTCAGTCCTCAGGAAGGAAAAGCCTGTTGGATTGTGAGCCTGCATTTAAACTGCAGGCACTAAGTTCATGACCCAGTGTCAGCAAGCATCTGCTCCACTGAAACGACCTTGGATCCGACACTAGAGCCCTGCCAACCAGCGGGCGCAGTGACTGACCCTGCGCTCTGATCTGCTCACTGCTGGTCAAGAAATCTGCCCTGTGGGGATCAATAAAGTATCACATTAATATTCCTCATCCTCTGCCCTGCACAGATCTATGCAGCAAGAGAGAGTGAGGACACTTGTTCACTGTTAAGACTGAATATCAGGCTGCTGCAGTGATTTCTACTCAGATATATGGATGTTTACTCATCATGGACACTGAAGATGTAGTTAAAGTCAAAATGAATCTAAAAATATTAGTGTGACTCGACTCTAATATCTTTAGTTATGGCTCAGAGAAGGAGTCAGACTGTATCTGTGTCTCACATCTGTCCCTCCACAACTCTTCCTCCTCAGTCTGGAAACCTTTGTCCGGGGGTTTTATGGTGGAGCTAATCTTTTATCTTACATGCAAACACATAAAACATGTCTGAAAGTTGTATAGTTTATAGCACAGATCATATTTCATTCAGGTTTATAAAAGAGGAAACATGAGTCTAAAAAAAAACATCACCTACAAATGGCAACAGTTAAAAACAGTTTGACTTTTAATATTCCTAAATCATGTATCTGCACACAGCGCTATGTTTACCATCCCATCTGGAGTGTGACACTGAAACATACTAAATAGAGCAGAGAGGAAAAATAATATGAGTTCATCGGTCTGATCACTTGAAGATGTTTAGGAGTTTTGACCTATCACTCCACACATGAGGTGAGATTAAAAGTTCAGAGACTGCATCTGTAACAAGCACCATCTCCTTCTGAGTCGTCACCTTGTGCAGCGACACACCGCTCCCTGGAAGAGGTGTTCTTTAAGGGTGTCAAGCACCATCTGCTGCTCACACTGGATCTGCTCCACAGTGTTAAAACAGCGACCCTTCACCTTGCATTTCACGGGGGGGGGTCACTGGGAGCCAAATCTAGCAAGTCAATTGCACCGGTGCAGCCAAAAAAATATATGCTCTGAACTGGCACATGCATGATGAAGCTTCATGGCACCATAGTTCAGGGTGTTTGTCCTGAACGTCCTCGCTCAGACGCCTCAGAGCGGGGCAGAGGAACTCAGCATCGACAGTTTGACCCTGAAGGACGAATTCACGGCACGCAACTCTGCAAATGTTGAAGAAAATGAGGAGAGATGGGGTAGAGGCACTCCTGACCTGTCAGCCCTCCTCAGCCTTACAGACTGAGGGTCATAGCTGTAAACCCACTTCTCGTCACCAGTGATGATCTTCAACATGAAGGCTGGGCCATCCTGGACCTGCTGACAGAGATCCTCACAGCCTTTAACAAGGTGCTGCTTCTGCACGTAGACCAGACACAGGACCAGATACTGATCACACACTGTTAGGAGCAGTCTCAGAGCTTTTTGATCGCACCTCGTAGAGAAAGCAAAGTTCCAGCATGTTGTGATTTAGGCTTTAAAGTCAAATGTACTTGTAGCTTGTACGTGCTTTCTTAGCTGTTCAAGGATGTAATTTTCATTTGAGCATTGGAGGAGACATCTACTGAATTCAGCCGTGGTATTTAACAATGACAGTGGTGTGTTCTTAATGGAAACTATTCATGTGGATAATACGCCACAACACGATATCCTGACCTGAAGAAAATATCACCACAAGGACACGTTAGAAACGCTTCTTCTATTATGATTAATGGATTTAAATCAATTATAGGCCACAGGTAAATAATAATAAATGGTCATTATTATTCTGGATGTAGAATATAAACCCATGATCCTTTGTACCAGAACTATTAGAGCTACAGCCGCTCTCTCACACTGACCGTAATTACAACAGAATTCAGATATAATCAGAATAATAAACAAGAGGCAAAATTACTGATATTCCCATCAAAAATACAGTGGATCACATCTATTCCAAAATAAAACATGCTTACAGAACATGAACCCCCCACCACCTTTTTATTTTTAATTACACTTTATATTATTATTTATTCAGTTTTTATCATCTGGCTGTTTGTCTTCTGTGTTTCTATGTTTGCACCACAGATATTGGCAATTTTAATTTCTTTGTCTGCACCTGCAACAACAATAAAAGCAACTGATTCTGAAACTTTAGAAGTCTAAACAGCTGGGGACACCAGACCGGATCATTCAGGTTCAATATTACTGATAAAATAACCATCGATGTTGCTGCATTATTCTCATCCACATCTGACTGGAGTATCACACAGAAAGGGGACTGGTCAAAAGGTGATTGAGATCTAATTTTCTCAGTCATCTCTCCTTCGCTGTGGAGACCAATTAACATTAAAACACCACAGGCAGAGGATTTCTTGTTTGTTTCCTCCTTGTTTTTCCACTGTTTGGATCCTCTGGCTCTAACTGCAGAGGCCTGACAATGACTCTGGTGGTAACACAGTGTTTTTCTTTAAATATATCTCTTCCTATCTTTTCTATTCCCCCAGCCTCTCTCTCACTAAACCTCCCTAAGTCCCCTCTCTCTCTGTGGAAACCTCATTGCTTTCATTGGCAGGCAGATGGTTCATGTTCCCTTGGTTTCTCTTTTTAGAAATCACCCCCCCCTTCCTCCTTAATACCACACCAATAATGAGCTCTACTGCTCGAGCAAGACAATCACTCCCCTTATTCTCTGAGGTAAACAATTCTTTCAGGATTATGGACCAGACTACATGTCACATCCCAGTGGTTCACTTGTAAAGGCTTTGAAAAAAAGGGGGAAAAAAACTAAACAAAAAAAAACAATCCCTGACACAGTTGGCAAACACGCAGAGGTAATTAGACGCCGCTAAGCAGTTTACTGAAGATGCTGACACAAAGACAGTAAATTACAACTCTACTGTGTCGCAGAAGACATGAGGGAGCGGAGGATGGAGGGATGATGAAGGGAAACATAGGGGAGCTGTTGGCATCAAACACATAACGTGTGCGACATCCATACTACAAACTGAACCTGTTCAGCTCATACTACATGCTAACCTTTCAGTTCTTAGCCATGCTAGCATCATGGCTCTGTGGGAGATGCTGCAGGGATTGTGAGTCAATGTAGTTCAGACATTCATAGTTCCCAGAGGATGAATCCTACTGAGTTTGGTGATCCTCTGACTTTTATCTGGTGCCTGCACTGAGGCAACATTCAAGGTTTAAAGTGGAATATCTGAGTAACTGTTGGATGGACTGACATGTAAAGTGCTTCAGACGTTCATGTTCCCTTCAGGATGAACTGTACTGACTCTGATGAGTTTTCTTCTAATGCCACCATCAGGTCAGTGTTTCCATTTGTCCATAAGTTTGGTTTATGACCAAACAAGTGCAGAACTAATGACATTCCCATGGGCCTCAACTGTACACTGTGTTTACTGCTAATTAATGTTAGCATGCTAACCTGCTAGAGTAAGATGTTTAACATATTACTTTTGTTTTACTAACATGTGGCTCACAGGATAGAGGCAGTGTTGGCCTAAAGGTTAGAGAAGTGAGTTTGTGATCAGGAGGTTGCAGCTCGTGCCCTTGAGCAAGGCTCTAACTGCTCTAGTGGAGCTCTCAGTGGGTCAGCCTCCAGGTGTGAGTGTGTTTAACCTGCTAAAGAGAGGCTTCCATGGTCTCAGTGAAACTTCTCCAAATAAATAAAGGCTTTTTAACAAAGTGTCTCTTTCTAATTCTACATTGGATGGAAAGGAAGAAGAAGAGAGCGAAAAGAAGAGAGTGAAGTGAAGTTTTCAAACTTTTGAATTTCACTGCCAATTAAACTTCACAAAGAGCAACAGGGCAGCAAAGTTCATGTGCTCACTGGGCTCTTCTCCACTTTCTGATTCACTTTGTGTTTGTGGAAGAGGCTCATAGATTCCCTGACACGAGCGTTCACTGGTCTCTGTCAGTCTCAATAATCACCTGTCAGTGATGACCAATCAGGATGGAGCATTTCCTGAGATACCTCTGTGAGGCAGTGAGACAACAAATCACAGGTACTCAGTGATTTGCTCATTATTAGGATCATCACCTGTCTGTGACTCTGTTCTTCACCTAACATCATATTATTATATTAAAGCGCTCCAGCTCTCCTGGTCTGATTAGCAGTTAGTTAATGACTGATATCTGGCTCTGAGCTCAGGGATCAATTAAAGTTGCACTTAGATTTATAATATTAAGCTTTGCCAGAGACTGTGGGAGTGTTTATACTTACTCTGTAATTCAGTCAGTCCACACACGAGGGACGACGGCTTCAGCTGAGAAATCAAACTGATTCACACATAAGAACTCATCGGGAAAAAAACTGATCAAATGGATCAATATCTTTAACATTAAGTCAGTACTGGGCCATAAAAAGAAAATGTGAAGGATCAGTTTGGTGTTTGAGGATGATCCAAATATTTTCTGTTCTGAATAATATTGAAAATAAAATTCAACCATAGCATTATTATGGCTGCAGAGGAGTCCCATCAGGCTGTGAGGCCCTGATGTCTTCTCCAGTCTTCTCAGAGCTGTCTGAAGGACAGACTCAGAGTCAAGAGTCTCCTCCATAAAGACACGTATGTATGAATACAGTTATGCCTCTATTAGCGGCACAGAAGAAGTAGAAGCAAAGCATTTTTGTGAGATTCTATCTGGAGGTTGTGGACGGTGACATTGAACCAGGGTGCATTAGGATGAGCTGTACATACAGTAAATTAGGTGACTGTATTGGATTACACTGGATTATACAGGTGTACCTAACATGGTGTGTGTGTGTGTGTGTGTGTGTGTGTGTGTGTCATGAAGATGCCCTTGAGAGCATGTGACACATTTATTCAGTTTCCACGGCTTTAATCCTGCCGATGTAGGAGGGATTTAAAAAGCTGACCCTAGATCAATGTTCAAATGTCACCTGAGCTTTTACACTAATACCCATAATACCCTGAACCTGCAGCCTGGTCCTGTCTTCACAATGACCTGATGATGTGTTCACGGTGACACCGCAGCGTACTGAGACACTGTTCATGGGTTAATTAGTTTTTAATGCAACATGTAAACTGAACTGTAACGAGTCTGAAGATCATCCTCAGCTCTTTAACGTGTCATTTATGACAAAACCACCTTGAAATCCTGAGATTAACGTGTAGAGCTGCCTCATCATGACCATCATGTTATAGTTCAGTAAATGTCACAGAAATCTGATCAGTTAGCTTTGGTGGAAATTGAAAACACTAAAGAACTGCTGACAGGGACGTACCTGATCCTGAGCTCTACAATACCATACAGTATCTGTGGAGGAGTCTGATCTGATGCTGAGAAGCTCAACACAGTAAAAAGAATTATACACACAGCAGCTGCAAATGCAACATGTTGATTAAACATGTCCAACACACAAATAACAACTGTCCATTACATTTATCATGAGCTACACCGTCCTGATCCAAAAACTGGTCAGTTGGTTTTACTGGGTCAATGTGACTCTAGAAACTGACGTGAGATCAGCTGATAGAGAAGACGTCTCACTCTGATTGTACAGCAGTGTTGTAGAGTGGAGCGTACAGTGGAGTACAGACACAGACAACAGACATTTTGAATTTTAAGTTGACACAACATTGAGCTTATTAAGTCACCTGAGGAAGTGACATCTCTTGGTGCTAAAAAATTCCTAATCAATAATGAATGATTCAGAGGCAGGAGAGCAGCACTTTGATCACAGCAGGGAGCAGAACATTCAGTAAAAGTAGGACAGTGAAAACAGTTACACATAACATGATTCCTGAGTCCAGGTCGAAGGCCGGGGGGAAGCTAAGCTGCTGTCAGGAGCAGTCAGGGGTTTCTGCAGCCATCACAGAGCTGCCACAGAGAAATGTTTGGTTGTGTTGTTTTGTGCAAAGGGCAGAGGTGCAGTGGGTCACACTCACTGACTGTTTACAATATGTACAGTGGTTATTTTAACAAGTGACATTCTGCAGCTGTGAGAGAGAGAGAGGAGAAGTAATGATGTGTGACTGTGGGTCATTTTAAATGCCATGCATCAGACTGAGCTGCAGGCAACAGAGGACTGTTTTATACAGCCAGTCAGGACACTGTTGTTGTTGTTGTTTAGAATTTTCTATACACGTCAACATGGACTCACACAAGCATAAATGTACTATACAGGGAAAGCCAACGATACACACAATCAGAGATATGAACATATACTCACACACACACACAGAGAGAGAGAGAGAGAGAGAGAGAGAGAGAGAGAGAGAGAGAGAGAGAGAGAGAGAGAGAGAGAGCATGCACTTGTTCTTGACGATGATTCTGTAGCATGTCTGTATTTTGACACAGTCAGGTTAGTGATATTATTAATTAATAAAGCAGTGTTCTGACTGAGGCTGTGCAGCTTTCCCCTGAGTGCACAGAGCATTAATATTATTGTTGTTCTTATTATCATATACAGGGAGATGCCCTTGTCAGATGAAATTATAATTATAGGGCCTGCACCTACATCTGATACTGTAAGTTCAGCATAGAAACAGGGATAAGCTGTTCTCATAACATCAGATCTACGGGGACTAAGAAGCAAAGACACGTCCAGCTGAGACACAAGTTTGTCAGAGAGAGGGGTTTTTATTACACTTTTAACCCTTCAGATTTCCATCTAACCATGTTGCTGATATGATGTACAGTGTCGTACTGTTCCCTGTTCAGAGCTGGATAAACTTCCTGCTAATGCTAACACAACGTTTCCTACTGCAGCTGGACAACACTGAAACACTTCAACTGGACAAACACAGGGAGGCTTTTCCTGTGAAGCAGGAAACACAGTCACAGAGGTTAACGCTGATCGCTATCAATGATCAAAACAACAGCTTCATCTCTGTCTCTTGATTTTCTCTGAGACCCTGTCTCTGTTTGATTATATGATTATCAGCAGATCACCCTCCCTTTCTGTGGCTACTGAGAACCACAGGAGTCACACATGAAAAACAGATGAGACCACAAAACTCCAGACGACGTGCTGCTGCAGCAAGGCTCAACCCGCCCCCCAGACATACGTCCCACAGAGGTTAGAGGCTTCTCTAACCTGTTGACATGGACGTCGAAATAAAAACCAAAATGTTCTGCAACCATCACCTGCTGAACGTCAACATGTCAGCATGATGAGATTAGCATTAGCATTTAGCTCAGAGGATAATCTTAATAAAAATCCTCACGCTTCATAAAATCTGTCCATAAATTCTTTTATTTGGGAATAAATCATCTGTTAGTCTGCATGACCTGTTGCTAATCAACACTGTATACAGCAGTATCTATGTACACATCATTTCAGTCTGAACTGCTAGAATTTACCCAGAACTCAGAGTCACTGTATCATTTTGTCTTCGTTACACTTCTGTCTGTTCTTTCTTTTCTTTCACTGATCGTCTGTGCTGAGTGTTCTTCACTCCTCCATCTTTTTAATCTTCTCTGTCATGTTTCTCTGCAGGTTCTTGTCCTCCCAGCTGAAGGCCTGCTTGTCGCTCTGACTCAATTATTTCTCTGTTCTATTCAGCGACTGCCAAGAGCAAACATTTCAAAAAGAAACGCAGGGAAAACACGACACTGGAGCTGGTCAGCTGACTTCAGCAGTTTAAGACTTTTTGAAACTGGACAACATGGAGAAACTTGAGCTGTTTAAAGAAAGTTTCCTCTTGGTCTGTAAATTATAACAAGTGCTAACACTGCAGAATAAGATTCAAAAAAAGAGTTTATAATCTGTCAAGAGAGAACAGAAAAAAAGAAAAGTGAGCAAAGCAGAATAATTGAGAATCGACTGAAACTAATGGAGGCAGAACACTTAATACAGCTTATCTGATTTTTGCCTCAGAACAGGTGTTCTGATTTGACTGTACAAAAGTTCTCATAATAAAATTACAGAAAAATTACAGCACTGAGACACAACAACAACAGCCCAACAACCCAAGGAAGCCCAACGTTGTTCTTCTTTCTTTCCACATTACTTCCTGTTTTCTCCATCCACACACTGCACCTTCTAACTTTCTATATGGTTTATAACCCACTGTCTCGTTGCTTAATTATCGATTAGTGCTCAGAAGGAAAAACTGTCATAACTACTGAGTCTGACAGCTGTAAGTGAAGGGATGATGTATCATCCACAGCCCTGGAGAGCAGTGTTTCCTCCCTGCTGTGTTTTAGCCAGAAGGCAAACAGCAAACACAGCATCCAGTAACTGGCTGCCACGACTCGATCCTCCTGTCTAAGAATGAGGACATAAAGTTTTGTGGTGTAGTTTTGTTAATGCACCAACACTTTATGAGCCTCTGAAATAAGACTGTTTTAAATAGAAGAAATAGTTAAAAGACTCATCCAGTCCACAGCAACAGTTTGTTTACTGTGGTAATAATGTAAAAACAATGCTTTAACTCCAGTGGAGTCATGAGAGTCCAGACTCTGTTGGTGGTGAATCTGTTAGTGTGTGGTGTGGCACATTCTCTCTGCACATCACATGCTATAAGAACACAACTGTGTCGTCATGTGTGTGCTCTTTCACAGTTTTTAAATCGGGTAAGATTTTGAAAATCTTTTAGTGTGTGCCAGGCTTAACCCACCAGTCGAGGAAAGATGGCTGCCCACTCAGATCTGCTGCTCGAGGTTTCTGCCTCTTAAAAGGAAGTTTTCCTCTCCTCTCTAGTGTTGCTCATGATGGGGACTGTTGGGTCTTTCTTTGTAAATGTTTAGACCTGTTCTATATGAAAAGTGTCTTTTTAACTCAACTCTGTCCCCCCTGGTCACAGAGGGACAACAGGTGTCTTCCTACTAACTGGAATCTTATCTCCATCCTCTGCTACGTTCAGATTTGGCTAAGCAGCATCAAGTAACAGGACTGCAGCCTCACAGAGCTGTTACCGTGGCTGGAGACTCATAGTCTGCAGTCGATAACTTTTGTATTTTGCACTGTTTCCTTTTTTTTATTCGATCGTGACAGTAGGCAGTTGACAGGAGACGAGAGGAGAGACACTGTTGATGATGTGCAACATGAGATCCCCCCACCGGGGCCAGTCTAATGACATGATCAGTGTCTTAACCCCTGTAGTCCAGCATGTTGCTCAGTTCATGAGGTCACTCTGTTTCCTCTACAAACTCTGTGTGTGACATGTTGATGATATTGTTTTAACACACAGTACGGTGCAGTATCATCATCATCATCATGAATATGCACACTCATCCATGCGTGTATGTCAGTGAATTCCTTGCCCCTAGTTTCTCTCTCTGTCTCCATGCCTCGCTGGATTCTCTTGTAAAGACATAAGAAATTAATTTCAGGCCTCAATGAATAGCAATGACTTCTCCAACTGAGATTCTGAGTCTGTGTATTGTAGATTTTCGAAGCAGAGTAAGGGATATGTATCTAACGAGGTGCCCTCACCCCTCTGGCGGGGCAGAACTGAAGCTCCAGAGTCACTAAAACAGACGACGCAGATGTGACGGAGCTCAGAATCACTGCTGTCTGAACCCTGGTAATCATCTCTATCACAGCTAACTGGCTGCAAGATGGCTGCAGATTTGGAAAAATGGCTGCTGCAGGAGGAGGAGACAAAACAAGTGCCTGCACCTGCCTGCACATTTGGTCTTTCACATCTGTTTTAAATCAAGAGAAAAAGGCCTGGAGAGAAAATAAAGAAAAAAACATACCTATGTAGATGAAGGAAAGAAAAGATAAAATGCTGTGTGAGAGTGAGAGGAGGAAAAGAAGAGATGAAGAAAGTCCTGAGAGACATGTTTCCAATCCTGGGAGTGAGGCACAGAGAGGGGGAGGTGAGGGGGAGGCGAGGGGGAGAGACAGAGAGGGGTAAAGGCAGCAACGAAGGAAGGAAAAGTCATGATACACTGTATGTCTGGTCCTGGACTTACAATGGATGAGACTACTTGGCTTTGTACCCGAGGGACCTGGTCCTATCTGGGGGGGGGGGGGGGGTCATGTGGAAAACAATGGTTCACCTGTATTACTTTCTCCCATTCACCACTGTGAGCTGCAGACCTGCAGGGTTTCCTAACAGTCTGATAAAACATTTGATCTTTGGACTGCGACAAGATGAGAAATGTGAGAGAGAAAAGAGTGAAGGCGTTATCATGAAATAGATGAGAAGATAGAGCGAAAACAGAGTGATAGGAATCTCATAAATCCTCAAGACAGAGAGAGCGGAGAGCAACGGAGAGAATTAGTGAGCGAGGGAACAACAGATCCAGAGAAAGAGTGAGGGCAGTGGAAGTGATAGGAATCTCATTAATCCTCCAGGCACACAGGCAAAACAGAGTCAGTGAGGACCCTGCTGATGATGATGCTGATGCTATTTCCCTGACACACATCGGCAGAACCTGACAGAGCGACAAACGTCAGCTCAATCAAACCGCTTTAGGCTGAAACAGCGGACCAGACCAGCAAAACCAGAAATCAACCTAAAACGTGACTTGAATTCAGTCCTGATGTTGTTAGCTACAGAATGAGCCTCTCTGAGAGCCGAGCGTCAGCGAGTCTTCATCCCAAACAAACACTTCAACAGCTGCTTTGACTGATGAACACATGGTGGACAGAGTGAAGAGGAAGGAGAAACAAATCAGTGAAATCAGCTGCTATAGAGAGCGACACAGATGACATATTTCTGTGAAGTTAGCATCACTCTGGTTCCTCCACAGAAAGCCAGTGGGATTTTTTCATTGGGTTTTGGATTATTCCAGAAAATAAACTGTGACCAACTAAAGTTTCTGATCCTTCAGGTTTAGTTGATCAGATCATCTTCAATCTGATGTTTGAAGCCTAAATCCAACCTCCAGAAGTAAGAAGCTAATGTTAGGCTATAAACCAACTACACCACGGTCACATGACGTCAACGTCTCCACCACTAAGCTTCCAACTGGTCATTTCATTTAGCTCTGAGCTCTTCTACAAAAGCCTTTCTTCTTAGAAAGTTACTGAGAGTTTGAAGTGTGAGTGAGTCTATTTGCAACACTGATGTCAATCTAGTTCTGATCTATCAAACACTCATCAACAGTCATGCTGCTTTATGTGACAACAGTAGATTGTCTAAAGCTCCACATGTCAGAAATGTCAGAACTGCTTCAGAGAAATGGAAACAGAAACCTGTCATTAGAAAATACAATTTACTGACTGAAGAGTGTGGAGTAACATTTCACTTTTCTCTTGTTTATAAGCTCTTTCACAGCAGAATGACTTGTGATAATGAGAAAAACACAGGTGTAACTCTTAATATTAAAAATGGCTCCATTCAGTTTAGACTGTGACACAACAACAGTGCTGTTTAAAGTTTCTCTTGCAGGTTCCACAGACTGATTACAATCATGATTAAATCAGAAACTGACTGATCAAACACCTACACTGCAGAGAGTGAAATCTAATTAAAATATCTTACATCAAGTCAATATCTGCTTGTTTTTGTCTGACAAGGTAGTTCTTTTATGTGTCAGAGCATTTCACTTATTTCAAGCTTTTTGTCCTAATCATCTTAATAAGATTTTATAACTTGTTACAGAGATTTTTATCACTGGTTCTGAGTAACTTGATACTTGAAACTAGACCGTGCTGCAGAAGCTCAGCTCTCAACACAAGAACAAAAGCATTTAAATGTGGGAAATATTACTTAAAAGGAGCAAACTGATCTGTTTTGTTTTAAAAAATCTTGGCAAGTGAAGTTATCCTGTTCTGTTGGCAGATCATTTTGCTTTTTAACTAACATTTTCCTTTTTATAAATAATTTTTTCTTGTTTAGTAGAGCTCAGTTTTGGCAGTGTGACAATGTTTTTCTCTCTCCTTTATTATTCCTCTGAAGTGCTGTAACACAACATAGATAAACACAGCGTGTCCACTTTACTCAATAAAACAGCTCTGCTATAAATTACACAGTTTACAATGTTCAGTTTTTGGTGACACTGTCAGAAAAGTGTGAATTCAGTTGTTTATCACAGTTTCAGGTGCTGTTGTACTGGACTGTATTTAATTATTTATATGCATGAGGGAGTCAGAATATTAGGAACACCTCTGAATATAATGTAGTCCAGTATAACACCATGAATCAACACCATCATAAAAGGAAGTTTTTTTTACAGGTGTACCTAATAAAGTGGCAATTGAGTCATAATTAGAAGCCAGTATATGGAAACAGCCGGTAAAACGGAGCGACAGCCTGTTTCCTGTTTCATCCCATCAACTCAACTATTACAACATGTTTTTCTGCTAAAGGAGTGAAGGACGTTTCTGAGCCGTTTCCTCATTTAATGCCAAAACCAATTAGATGTTTGTGGGAGAATCTCAGTGATTTGAACAGGAGACAGGCTGCACCGGGATGAGCAGCTAGTCCTCCTCTAATTACACAGAATGTAATTAAATTTCCACTTGTCTTGTTCAGTGATTAGCAAAAACGAGATTATTAATTCATTCCATTAATTCAGTTATTAAAGTTTTTTTTCCCATTTACTGAACGTGAATAAATGTCCTAATAGAGACAATAAAACATCTTCCTTATGTTATCAAAGGTGTCTTAAAAAATAGAGCTTCCAAACAATATGAAGCTCAGACTGAAGCGTTATAAAATGAGGAGACAACAATAGAGAGGGGACAATAGCTTGCTCCATTTTTCATTAAGACACTGTGAAGAACATGTGGAAAGGTTTGAAAAGAGACAGAGATGGAGTGAGGGAGGAACAGTGGGGGGGCACATCTTTAAAAAGCAGACACGCAGATACATGGAGTCTAAGAATGATATAAAATAAAGTGAAAAGAACACGACAAAGGGACTTTGAGGAAAAAGAAGAGAAAAAGGAGAGAGAGAATGAACGACAGCGGCCGGGACGAGCAGGTTAGACTTTAATGCCGCAACAAGAAGAGATGAGCCTGCTGCTTTCTGTTGGCTGTTTTCATTGGATAGATGATCCAGTAAATCCTTCCTCTGTTGCAGAAAAATCATTACCACTGGGACACATCTCTCTGACTCCTCTAACAAGCGCACAATGACTGAGAGCCACATGAAAAGACGACTTTAAAAAAAAGGCTTTTCAGAGCAGACGATGCTTTACCACAGCTGTCTTTGGAAAGAGTCATTCTTTGAAAGCAAAAACAAGTTCTTCACTTCAAACCTCAACTTTACTGTGTTTGTGTTTGAAGTTGAACAAAACGTGTGAAGTCGTGTAAACTCTGAGGTTTGCTGAGGTGCCTTGTGTTTTAATATATCAGGAATAGAAATCTGGTACAAACAGAAACAGCCCTGATGAGAAATTCAGTGTGAAACATATAGTTATAAAAATAGTTCTAACTGCTGATAAAATAATAACCATTAGCTCTATAAATTGCTAATGATTTCTCAAAAAACAGTTAAGAGCCATTTTACTGGCTGAAGTATCTCTCTGGGTATAAACGGTTCTATATAAAATGGAAATACTTTGAAAGCATGAAATACAATGGAGCTATCTGAGGCCTGCAGGGATGTGAAAAGCTGCAGTAAAAAATATCAAAGCACTCACATCAGCTTCATTCCACTTTAGCTTAATGGAGCATGACCCACATAATGATATGTGTTGGGGACTGGACCTTCATACATACTCTGAATCATGTTGAGCATCTTTTCTTTTCCTCTCAGGGACACAAAACTCTCAACCATCCACCCATATTTACTGAGGCCTTCAACATGCACATAAAGCCATTGTGGTAGTAACAGGGGGAGGGGATTTCTATAGATAAAAACACCACCACTTAATGGAATTAACAGAAATCAATGGAAATTAACAGGAACTGCCTCAAAATTTGGGTTAATTTATACAAACTGTATCATATACAAATAGAAAGATGAAATGTATCCACATGTCAGATGGTGCACTTGGCATTTTTCTGTAGAGTAAGAGGAGAAAAAAGACTGTAGAAAAATGCAATGCCATGCACAGACACATAAATAATTAGCAGTCTCCAGTCTGAACAGAAGAAACAGAGCTAGCACCATGATAGCTAGCTTCTGTCAATGACATGGTGTTAGCTAGCTTACATTTAGCATCTCTGATTTAGCAGCTAGCTGCTGTATAAACACATGTAGATGTATTTTGTTGCTGATTAAACTTTAATATCACAGATCAAATACATAGAGCCCAGGAATCTGATCCAATCTGACTGACTGGATGTCGTCTGTGGGCTCACTGTGGCTTCAGGGGAGAAATTCAACTGAATTTACTTTAAATCAGGTTGTTTTAACCAAGAATACGCTTCAAAAGTGTGTTTTTTTCCCCAACTACAATTTTACCAATTTCCAGTAAGTTACCAACTTTGAAAACTCACTGAGTTTTGCAACCCTAGTCATACATGATGATAGAGATGATTATTTTTGAGTCAATATATAGCTTTTGGGAAAAACCTGTGTATCATACCTTTAAGAGGCACAGAGGAGGGACAGAGGGAGACTCATTAAATATAGATCAGATCAACTTCAGTGATGACAACTGCTCAACACAGCAGCAACAAAAACCCTGATGTAGTGGTGAATGAAATAAAAAACTAAATATGAAAACTACACAACTGTACAACTGCAGGTCTGTGACTGGACACACACTCTGGAGTGAGTCAGACACACTGCATACACACCTTTAAATTCCACCTTACTACATGAAGGAATCACAAATCATATGATCATTTTATTTTGAATCACAGCAAATAAAACAGAGTTTTGGGAACTTGTGACAGTTAGATTTCAGTGTATTTGAGCACAGAGTTATTGCTGAAGTCTCTGATTTCCAGAGGAAGCAGCTGTTCAATGTTTAGTCATCAACAATGATCCGTGATTCATCTGAAGTCACATTAACCTGAACCACTAATTCTTAGAAACATCAGTGTTTATGAAACACTTCTCTGTGCTTTTTGTTCAATACCAGGAAAATATTATCACATTAGTTTGTATTCAAATATAAAATAATAATTCAAGTTGGAAAGATGCGTCATCTCTGGCGCCCGTCTTTGTTTGGATCAGCGAGCCACGCTGTGATTTGGGAAACACATTAAATATTTTGTTTTTTTGTGCAGTGGACTGGATATTTTCTTTTCATCCCGATGGTTAGAGAAGTCTTTGAGGAATCTGAAAATACCTTCAGAGCAGTGGGAGGTGTTGTCAAACCACCTTCTGGGTGTTTCAAACATTGCAGTGTATTTCTTTCTTTTCAGAGAAACAGATGCTTAGCTCTGTAACTTGACTGTAAATTCATTAGAGGCACAAGCTGGGGATGGTTTGAACCCTTTCTCTCCCTTTCTCCCTCCCTCTCTTGCTTTCTTTTGTCACTTAGCATATAATCCAAACCACTACATGATTAGCTGCAGGACAAACCCTCACCCTAAACTACACACACCGAGTAAACCAAAAGGCATCGCCTGCGCCGCCTGTGCTTTCTGCTGAGCAGTGGACAGATGGGAGGCTGCAGGATATTGCTTTGTGATGACTTTTCTGCTTTATTGCAACACGTGTTGGTGACTTGGCGTCTCAGTGGTCAGAAAACTGGGGAATTCACCAAATCACTTCTTCCTCCAGTTTGTAACAGGCATCTTTCAGTAGCATAGCACTGGTAATTACACAGCAGCCACAGTGTAGGAGACAATGTACAGATTTTATAACAAGAAGAATTTATGTCCTCTCTGTTCATGCCATGTCTGTCTGCTCTCTTCAACAGCTGACCACAGTACAAGACATTTAATATCTAACATGGTCCTGAAGTATGAGCACAAACAATTACAACCATGTCTCCTAACTACATTTCTATACAACTAAACTGCAACAGCAAATGTGTTCTGTAGGAAATTCATCCAGTGACCTCCTTCTATAAAAAAGTGACCTTTTCTGCGTTTGTACTGTACTTCTGTACAGACATGAACTAATCGCACAAAAATGAATGAAGCAGATACAGTTTAAAAACCGTCATAACAGGAAAGGCACATACTCTTAAGATTGACTGATATAGTTTGTTGTTTTCTGATACCTTGAATAATAATTTCAGCTTCATTCTATCAGGGACAAAATCAAGTTCAGCTTCTCTATGTTGAACTCAACCAGGCCTGGTCTGAGCGTCAGTCTCAGACAGAGTCACAGTGAACAACAGTGTCTATTGTAAAACACACACAGTATGTAACTGTGTTGCATTGAGGTCCCAATTGTCATACAAGTCTGTTTTTCCCCACACATGCGAACCATCCCGCTCTTCAGAGCTAGCCTTGGTCATAGTTTATTGACTCCTTGTAAATCATCTGACTGGCTGCTCTGTCTGGGCACCAGATGGGACTTCCCAAGGCTCATGTGAGTCAATGTATTGATATAGAGCGAGCCCCCGGGGAACGTGGAATTCTTTGAAAAGCAGACTGAAGGCACGATCTGAAGGTCAGCTGGTCGAGATGAGCTCAGTAATCAGGCCCTCCAATAAGTAAGTGGACAGATTTATGCTGTTATGCCTCCATCTGTGTGTGTGGACGATAAACATGGGTGTAGGAGTCCACAGAGAAACTGAACTGAAATGGATGGTTTGATTTGTTTTTCAGACACAGATTAATATTTGTGTATAAATATATCTACTCTATAATTGGAGATCAATGCATTCTGGCTCTAAAGCTTCCATCACATTTCAAAGAATTCAAGACTCGATGTTCACAGAGAAAATTATTCCCCAAACAGCCTGAGCTATCTTCAGCCTGACGGCCTCTGAGTGGTCCGTGCTGTTGGACTGACCTTCAGCGTGGACAGGCCCTGCGGTGTGTGGGGATCACAAACATGTTTGCTATGACAAGGTGGTTCAGATCAATCTGGGAGTGTGATGGTGTGGTTGAGATTCAGACTGTGAAACCTCTCTCAGTATCAGATGAAGGTTCCTGCTGGGTTTCTGCTGCAGCTTCACATCGGTTTGAACCATTATCCATTACAACATTTATCAAAGCGCAGCACAGGTCAGTGTTTCTGACAGGAACTCAGACATAAGAAGAGAAGCGAAACAAATACGTTCATTGAAACAACCAAACAACCCATAATGCGACACTCTACAAGACCGTACTTACACTGGTACTCGCTCTATAAAAGAATATCTGTTGTAATGACTGAATACGCAATTGAAATGAAATGAAGCCACCTCAACTAAAATCAGAGTAAGATGTATGACGCAAGTGTGAAAATATGCTGCTATATCCTGGGTAAGATAACTCACTTTCTGCTGCTTGTAAAGATTAACTGCTGTATACACTGTAATAATTAAAGGCCATCAGATCAACATGTCTAAGCATACTACCCCCACCTTGGATTCAGTGGAAATGAGGCTCTTGTGTGTAGCGTGACAACTTTTCCAGTTCGGCAGGTTCTTGAATTAACAGAGTCCAGACTGAATCACAGGTTCAATGATAGTCTGTCCAGAGAACATGTAAGTGATCAATGACCAACAACTCTGCGAGCTAATATCCACATTATTAAAAGACAATGTGCTAGCATCGACACACATAATTGCAGCTGTTGTAACAGAAAATAGTGAAATGATTTGTAAAACCTGATCTTTGGCTGCTGCTGCTGAAACAACAGATTACATGAAGCATTTGTCAGCATAAACAAGAAGAAAATCGAGTCCTGCTCCCCTGATGATGATGATTTTAGAGATTAGTTTGAGCCCCAGATGTTCCAGTGTGATGCTGAGATCTGTCTGTTGCAGCGGTGAGAAAGTTCTGTTCTTGTTTTAGCTTTTAGAGAGAAAATGATGTTCACAAATCTTCACTGTGACTCTGTCAGTGATTACAACAGCAGGGTAATAACGCTCTTTAATTTTCCTCTCAGAGACTCAGAGAGGAAATGAGACAGTAAGGCTAATGGATTATTTTTAAGTTGAACTGAAATTTGAATTATCCACATTTTGTGCAAAGAAAATGCCACATAATCTAAAATGACGCTGCAGGTATTAGACATAACTCTCCATTTTTCATCTAAGCTTCAGGCCTCTGAAGACGAGCTGTCCATCTTCACCAGGTACGACTTTTTCTTGTTTCAACATTTTATCAGTGCACGTACATTGTGAAGAAAGGACCACAGTAGAAGGTCCAGCAGAAAGGTCGATAACATAAAGAATTTTAGGATGTAATAAAGACCACTCCTGTCTGTCAAACCCACACAGTCTGGTGACAGTGGTGAGGCGATGCTAACAGCTCAGCTGCTGATGGCAGGGAAGCTAGTCCTGGCCACAGCAATCACAGTTCTCCTGCTAGTTTATCAATCATATTAAACTGTCCAGTGTTAACCTGCACAGAACAACAGCCAGACAACCTGCTCTCCAAAGCAGTCAACCTGAGGGAAACACTAAAAGTCACTGCAGTGTTTACCTAAATGTTGCTAGGGAATTAAAGAGGAGGAAAGTCACTGTTCACTGTGCTGAGGCACCATCAGTCCAGCTACAGCAGGGTCTCATGCTAGCTAACATCTACTGCAGGAACAATAAAAATTAAAAAATAAAAAGAAAGGTGTGATCCTTGGAAATGTCACAGAGAATGGACTTATACATTTTGTATTCGTCCTACACGGATCCTTAGTGATTAATATGCAACCGAACCTGCTCTGGTTCCACGCCAGGAAATATGGTGGCATTTCCAAACCCCACACACACACACACACACACACACACACACAAACACACACATCTGTCTGTGGCATTAGCTCTGTTTCATGGGTCCAGATGTGATGATGATAGACAACCAGACAGTAAAAGATCACATACATGCCTTATACTGATGAAGTGATAGGGAACATTAACTCTCCTGTTATTAATAATCCTGTTAACATCAGGCCCCGCCTGTCTGCCTTTAGTGTTGTTCCCAGTTCTCGTTTCATCTTCCTCTGCCACACCTGCCACACATGACAGTTTCCTGTCAACCTGCCACTGTACAGCAGGTAATGATGTGTATGTTCTGTAACAGGTGAGCAGCACTCAGATATTTTTGTCTTGATGGCTCCGACCGGTCACATCAACATCTGTGATACAAGATCCAGTCACACACCAGACACTTCTGTCTGCTGGAAAATACATTTTCCCACAGAGCCTGAACACTCCGGGGATTTTAATGTGTCTGTTTGGCCAATTACAAACTATGACACAAGTTTGTCCATTTGCCTGTTCAAACCCTAATTAATTTAATCAAGAAAACAATCTGCTTCATTTGGCGTCATATTCCCTTCATGTATGCAAACTGACCTTTAATCCATTTTTAGGTCACATTTTTAGGTAGAGCTGCCTCGACTATTCAGTGACCCAGTCTAGAAGACCCTGATTCGACTCACAAAATGTCAGTCAACAAGTCGTTACACTTTTTTTAGCTGCCTAACAGTTCACACTGAGAGCACTGCAGGAGCAACAGGCTGTAAACTTTACAACCAGATCTGGTCTTAAAATGACCAAACTACAAAACTAACTGTGGAGTTAGATGTTCGATGAAAAGAGAAAGCAGAGCTACAGCGCAATGCAGGTGGTGTCACTAGCTCCAATACTCTCTGCTTCAGTCCCTGCCTGCTGAGAGCTACTGGTGTTCTGATGAGCTGAAACCGGCTCACAGTGTCAGCAGCCTGGCAGGAGAGATAACTGAGCTGTGACCAAGACGCCAACTTCATGTCTGCAGTGTTTCTGTATATACATTCTGTACCTCCATGGGAAAAGTATTGCCACTGCTGCAGTGTTATAAGAGAGACAAAGAGAGAAAATGGTAGAATGAACCAGCTAATATTAAATTAGATCTGTATTTGTACTTTGTATTTCCCATAGAGAAAGATGGTGGTCATTGTTAAGAAACTGCAGCAAATTTTAACAATGTCCAGTTTAAATCTGAAAAACAACCTGACAAACACAGAGCTTCACTCCTACAACCACGGACAGATGCAGAGGCAGACACAGAAACACTGTTTCAGCCTTTTTAAACATATCAGTTACTTTGCACTGATGCAAGTACACGCTGCACCATGGGAACACACGCCACATGACAGTGGATTCAGATTTTGGCTGGGGTTCCCAATTGGTGTTGTTAGAGAACATGACTACAGTTTTCATTACAGAGCCATAAAACTGCTTTGGGGATGATTCACGGACGCAGCATCTCTGCTCAGCCAGGACTCACAAATACATTCAGACTGACTCCAAAGAGGCAGCTTTGAATAAACCAGACTCGTCTGCATGCTGGCAGCTGTCGCATGTTTGTTGGCCACCTGCCTACACACACCCACACACACATCAAAACAAACACACACACACACACACACACACACACACACACTCTGCCTTTGTGATTTCATTGAGAACGATGAGAATAAGAAGACAAATCAAACTCCCATTGTATTTCTTTGTGACTGGCTTTCTCTGACACACACACTCACACACCTGTTTGTACATATACACATACATTTCACACTTGTTATGGAGGTGATGCAGTGTACCTACACTCTGCTATCTCTCCCTCTCAGAGGCTCTGTAGGGCCCAGCTGGGGGCCGCAGTGATTGATTAACACTTTACTCTCCCTCCGGTTCTGGCTACACTGATACCATGCAGGAGAGAGAACAGGTGTCTCATTTGTGGCTTCCCACAATCCTCACTGTCACACACACACACACAAAAACACCACCTGTTGATGGTGACCAATCAGTTTCAGGGAAAAAAAGCTGTATAATGGAATAAACAGGTGCAACATTTTGCATGTGGTGTTTATTCAGAGTCAGACTGAAGACGTCAGTTCACCAAAACATTTCTCCTCATCAGCAGCAGCCCCTCCACAGCCTCACCAGATAAATCCATAATCTTTATTTTCTAATCTCCTAACTCCTTGATAACTAGATTTAATTGTACCTGAATGTCTGTTTATGTGTTTCTTTTTTAACTCTGTCTTGATTCTTTTTAACAACAAAGCATGTGAACACTGATTGGGAATTACCATGGTAACAGGCGAAGCCTCGATGCTTCGTAACATTCAGGTCGGCTCTACAATCGACTCTCAGGGGCTCAAACCTCAGTGATCCATTAACACCACCATCATCACTTTGTCTCAGGGAACTCAGAGTTTCATCCTCCACCTGCCGGCTCCATCAGCACTCCTCTCCCTCATGATCCTTTTCTCCGATCTATTAAAACTCACTCCGACCACCAGAACTCCCTGCCTCAGATACTGTGACTCCTTTTCAGCAGCTTCGTACTTAAATGTTGGACCTGTTCTTGACTAGATACACTCAGATGAACACAGAGCTCTGTAATCTCAGCTGATCGTCTCACCGATCTGCATGTTGCTGCATATCGGAACAAAGATGGTGATTTAGTTGCATTTGAAACGGTGCTTAGATAACCTAGATCAAATACAACATGCTCATGTTTTAACATGCACTGAGGTGTGCAAACATGAAACACATGAAAGTCCAGATTTTCTGCTTTCTAATCCCCTGATACGTCACATCTACTGCATCACTGCACCCACTGACCCACAGGTCCTATAACTTAAAAAATATTCCTGGAATATAAAACGAAAAGTTGTTCACTGACATAAGACACATTTATCATAGACAACATTTTCCTATAAGAAATACTGCCGCTGGTACATTAGAGGATACATAATGAGACTTTAGTACAAGTGCAGACAATGAAGATGCATTGAAAATGACTGCAAATAAAACTAATGCAAGCTTAATTCTTGTTGTTGGCACTGCTAACACATGAGAAAAAAGTAAAAGTAATGTAACATTCAATAAAATGGTCAACACTCAACTAAAACCACACTGTTCTGGATCAAACTCTCTGTTTTTATCTCCTGGACCAACAATCTTTTGTACAATCACTTAGAACATGTGTCAGAAAAGATGTGTGCTCATATAAATGACTCAAAAGAAACCTGACAAATTGTCTGTAAGTTTGTGAGCAGGAATAAAAGTGGACGATTCTAGTTTTTATCTGTCAGGGTCAAGACTTCTGTGTCAGTTCGAAAAACTGTGACTGACCAGAGTCTGAATGACTCCGAGCTGAAACACTGACAGACTGGTATCCTCTCTTTCTCCCACTGCTGCTGCTTCTAATCATTTCTAATACCATCATTATTAGTCATTCTGCTCAGACAGACTCATGCACATCAACACTCGCTCTCCTCTAAGATGTTCTTACAGTATCTTCCTTTTCCTCCAGGGTAAGAGCAATGAGTGGTGCCAGCTTTAACATTACGACATTAAAAATCAGTGTGAAGTAAATAAGACCTGCGTGCAATAGCTGAGGGTGGAGAAGTGGCTCTTTAAATACATTATTAAATGCACACGGCCCATTTCAGTTAATTGAAGGGCTCAGGGCAACATCTTGCTTAGCGTGTCGATTGCTTTCACCATAGTCAAAAAGGACTGAAGCGATAGTTTATGATTTATTATTTCCATTTATGCAACAGATATTTTCTTACTTAATCTACCATATCTGTTGCCCAAAGTGGAAAGGCAAAGTTCATTTTCCTCCTGACATTATTAGCCAAACAGCCTGAGTCACAGGCCTGCTAGCTGATGAAACACTGCTGGAAGAGGAACAGTTGCAGGACAACATTAAATCAAAGATTACATTATGATTGCTGCTTTCAGCAATGTTACTGCAAAGGAAGTGGAATCATTTGAATTATTAGCCTGTCCTGACACCAAAAGCAGCCCAGGTGGAGATGAGCGAGAGGGTGATGGGTGTGGGCCGCTGGTGCCAAGAGGAGGGTGGGGGGCAGCTGATGTTACACCTCTATCACCCAGCAGCAAATATTAGCCTGACACTGAACCCCAGCGTACACTAGCTGTACTGTATTATCATGAGCTTCTCTGGTTGGAAGGTGATATTCTAAAGATACTGAATAAAAATGATAGATTTTTCTGTTAATTATGTTTGAAAAAGCAAAGGTCATCTGCAGAAACAGACTGAATCATCTGTCAAACAGAAACAAAGATGTACAGCTGTCACAGATGAGCATGGGCTGGTTACCAGTTTTTTACCAGTTTTAAGGTATACCACGGTTTGAAAAAGTCAAGGTTTCAAAATCACTAATATTTTCCGTTTCTACAGTATAAGCTCATCACCACCCATCCCTCTGTGCCAAATTCATTCTTGAAAATAACGTATGCAACAGCTACAAGAGTCAGCATGTCTATCATCTGTGAAATAAATAGTATAGGCTTGGTACTTTAGCAGGTAACAGTTAACCAGCTAACATCAGCTAGTTTACGCACTAACCTAATTTCATGAGGAATTGTTGAGCTGCAGGTTCAGGCTCACTTAATGGACTTATGTGAAAAAAAAAAGTATTTTATTATTTTAATTTGACATACACATTTACTGATGGTCCTAATATTCTGTGTTGTTTAAAAATAAAACAGAAAGTTGGCTGAGCATCCCTATGGAGGTGCCTTTTGGACTGACTAAGTTGGTTGGATGCTTACTAACCAGCCACATACAATAATGACCTTGTTAAAATATGATTTTCAGGTAATAAGGATCCCATAAGCTCACCAATAAAGTATAACTAGCCATTAACACCAGAGATGATGCTTTGTACAACTCCCCATAAAAAGGACACTGGGGAAAAAAGGCAGCTTTTATGGCCATCACTGGATAAAATGATCGAATTGGTGCTTTGTGTTGAATGAAACCATCAAAGGATAAAGCTCTGTTTGGTCAACATGTCATCATATCAACACGTCTGATGCCAGTAGGGATAGACCAATTATTGTCCAGGCCGATATTCAGCATTTTGACGCATATCGGCATCTGCCTTTTTTAAAAAAAATCCGACGGCCGATAAGAGATCAATTTAAAACTGGGTTATTTTGGCTCTGATGCAGCTGCGTCTCTCTGTCTGTAGTCACTACTCTGTCTCCAGCATTCTCCTGCCCACAGCACCATCTGATGGGTTACACGCACGGTAACAGCCAATCAGCAGGGGAAGCTGTGCATGCACAGTGCTCACACATACGGCAGAGAGGAGAAAAAGTTTGAACTTAAAACAAAGATAAGTGAAAGATAAAATAACATTTCAGTTATATTGAAATTTTGGAAAACTGTATTTACTGTAGAAAACTTTAGGGAGCTATTTATTTGTTTAAGTTTTCATCTAACTTTATAAGACATGCTGCTGAGCCTGGGAGCTCCCTGCACTTTCTGTTAGAATTTAAAAACAAAGATGTCTATTGTTAAGATTAAAAAAAACCTTTAACATGTTGCAAATCTGAAAAGCTGTTTAATAAACATATTCTTAAAGGCATTTAAACAAACTTAAGTGTTTGTATTATTCAAAATTTTGACGCCAATATTTTCACTTTTACTGCAAATGAATATCGGCTCCAAATATCGGTTATTGGCCTCCTCGACTACTAATAATCGGTATCAGCCCTGAAAAAACCATATCCGTCTATCTCTAACTGTGATACCACATCTAAAACCTTATAAAAAGTGGTCTAAAAATATTTTTAAAACATGAATAGATTTTGATTATTTTGATTGTTTCCTTTTTAAAGTTTCTAAATGTGTTCAAAATCATATTTCCAGAGCTTCAGCTTCAGGTCAGACTTCAGACCTTTTTGATATCACTCATATCACTTTAAGAGGTTTTACTATTTCAACCAAGTAAAATCTGTTTCTGTTTCTGTGCAATTATTTATGTAACTGAGCAGACCTTTGGATGGATTTCTATAACTGAGAGAATACATTACACCTGTAGTTACCATTAGACCTATAAAGCTTTCCCTTTCTGAACGGCAAAAGGTGCAGATTCAAATTTATGCAGTAATGACTTATTTCAATTGCTGTTACTAACTAGCTGCTATGGCTAACATCAGCTACATGACGTGCTTGAAAATAGTGCTGCAATTATTAGTCGATTAATTGATTATCTGATCAACTATTTTGACAATTAATTAACTAGTTTGTTTTGGGTTTTTTTTGTTGTTTTTGTTTTTTTCAGGCAAACCCAGAGAAATTTTTCCACCACATCATCATTGTTGCCTTATTAACCTAAATACATTTTACAGCTGACACACATTTGATTTTGGTTGAAAAAGCAAGTGAAACCTGTACAATGTGGAACCCGAAACCCTGTTTGTTTTTTTAAACAAAGGAAATCATATATATTTACATCTATTTAGTGTGTAAACACAAGTAGGTAAAGTAAGAACAACAGATAGATGCAAGAAAATTTAGTTTTTGTTTTTTATTTTTTTTGTTTGTTTTTTTTTTGTTTGTTTTTTGTTTTTTTTTGGGGGGGGGGTTTGTTTTGCTTTGTTTTGTTGTTTTTGCAGTCCCTCTGTTCACCCCTGAAGGAGATGTAATTGAATTAACTGTTTTCACAGCAGACTTTTTGGCTGGAAAATAACAGGTGAACCGCAGGTGAACCGCGGGTGAACACCTGCGCATTTCCTGCAATGTCAAATTAGACCCAAGAGTCCACCACGAGCATGCAACTTGGCGTCGGCGGCAAGGAAAAATTCCTTGACCAGAACCGGGCTCATGGTGGGGCCATCTGCCTTGGCCGGGCCTCACATCTGCCATGAATAAGATCAATTTCCTTACAGTGGGTGAGGGAGGGGGAGGCAGCTTATTCGCCACTGGTGGATGCAGGCACCGCTGGCCTCTTCCACCTTTGTGGTTTCCGCAAGCCCAGGAAGTGGCGGAATCTCTTGAAGGTTGATTTCCTGGGGGCTGTTTCAGTCTCTTCTGCTTGGGGTAGGTCATTCTCGTGTTCCTCAGGCTGCTCCTGCCCTTCCTCCACCTGGAGCTCCGTCGAGGGCTGAACAGGTACCTGAGCTCTCAGGTTCTCTTTCTCTGTTTTGAGCTCAGTGGCGAGCTTTTCCAGGCTGAGCTTAAGTTGGTTCTGGACAATTTCGTGGTTCTCTTTCTCTGTTTTGAGCTCAGTGGCGAGCTTTTCCTGGCTGAGCTTAAGTTGGTTCTGGACAATTTCGTGGTTCTCTTTCTCTGTTTTGAGCTCAGCGGCGAGCTTTTCCTGGCTGAGCTTAAGTTGGTTCTGGACAATTTCGTGGTTCTCTTTCTCTGTTTTGAGCTCAGTGGCGAGCTTTTCCTGGCTGAGCTTAAGTTGGTTCTGGACAATTTCGTGGTTCTCTTTCTCTGTTTTGAGCTCAGTGGCGAGCTTTTCCTGGCTGAGCTTAAGTTGGTTCTGGACAATTTCGTGGTTCTCTTTCTCTGTTTTGAGCTCAGTGGCGAGCTTTTCCTGGCTGAGCTTAAGTTGGTTCTGGACAATTTCGTGGTTCTCTTTCTCTGTTTTGAGCTCAGTGGCGAGCTTTTCCAGGCTGAGCTTAAGTTGGTTCTGGACAACTTTGTGGTTCTCGTTCTCTTCCTTTGTTTTGAGCTCAGCTTCTGCTTGGGGTAGGTCATTCTCGTGTTCCTCAGGCTGCTCCTGCCCTTCCTCCACCTGGAGCTCCATGGAGGGCTGAACAGGTACCTGAGGTCTCAGGTTCTCAATCTCTGTGCAGAGAGCGTCCTGCTCATCCTTCATCTTTTGGGCCAAGGTCTTCAGTTCTTCTTTAAGACCCATTATTGTCACTTGCTTTTGCTGAAGCTCAGCTGCGAACTTCGTCTCGATGTTCTGTAGTTCGTATGTGAGGTCTATCATTGCTTGTTTCTCCAGCTGGAGATCAGCGACAAACCTGGTTCGGCTGATCCTCAGCTCATAGTTAAGAGCCAGGTTTTTCTGCTTCTCCAAGAGGAGCTCCGACATCAGCTTTTCTTGTTTCTGTGTGTCTTCGTCGTTCTCTTTCTCTGTTTTGAGCTCAGTGGCGAGCTTTTCCAGGCTGAGCTTAAGTTGGTTCTGGACAACTTCGTGGTTCTCTTTCTCTGTTTTCAGCTCAGCGGCGAGTTTTTCCAGGCTGAGCTTAAGTTGGTTCTGGACAACTTCGTGGTTCTCTTTCTCTGTTTTGAGCTCAGTGGCGAGCTTTTCCTGGCTGAGCTTAAGTTGGTTCTGGACAATTTCGTGGTTCTCTTTCTCTGTTTTGAGCTCAGTGGCGAGCTTTTCCAGGCTGAGCTTAAGTTGGTTCTGGACAAGAAGTCTGTATGTCTGTCTGTCTGTAGCAGCTACTTTTAGCCTCAGTATGTTTTGTGAAAACGGCCCCTGGACCTGATTCGAGTTTTTATACCTGCACATGAATTTACCATCAGCATCGCCAAACCTTATTAGGTTCCATCAGCCTACACACAAAAATCAATTTTGATTTATTATGTCTGATGAGAGGAAGTCTGGAGAAAAAATTGAGTTTGAAGTTGAGTCTGCTACCTCATATCTATTCAGGCAGCTCTTGGCATGTTGTTTATTATTTTGTTTTATATCTCTATTTATGATTCTGCAGGTGCAATTCAATTCACTTCTCTTCCACTGGATATTATATTCACTTTATCATTTGTATCATCCTGTGCAAAAGAATATTTTTTCCTTTACACTCTTATCTGGTCAGAACAAGGCAGAGTTAAAACAGTGAAAAGGCTGTTTGTCTGTCTCTTTGAATGATAGTGTTTCTCTGGTATGTTATATCTCAGTATTTTTCCATGGTATTATTTCGGTCCACTCATCTTGTCAGAAAACACAGACAAATACACAAAACCTGGTCAGCAGAGCAGTGAGAGAACAACAGCAAAGCCCTCTGCTGCATCCACAACCAAAACTCTGCACCTCCCTGACAATTAGGAAAAACAACAATTCAACCCAGCAACATGTGATTCTTTACAGCACAGAGTTTCTGACAGAGGTGTTTCTACACATCTGACAATTAAAGCTGAAACAGTAAAGCTCTATCTCTTTAAACTTTATTGTGCCTCGGGGTGTTGTTGGGTTTTGCATAGTGAGACTCCACACTGAGACATGTCAGGCTCTGCAGCACCTCCACCTCCACCTCTATGGCTGAGGTGTATTTGTAATGTTTTTTCCTGTGTCACATTAAATCCCCCCTCTCCTGGAGCAGGCCGAGATAGTTTCCTATAATGTTTCCTATAATGTCCTGTAGCTGATGACTGTGTGCTGCCAGTGTCTCTAAATATCTTGACAACTAAAGCACATTTCTTCTTTCCTATGCTGTTTTCATATCATCTTATTGTTTGGCTGACATAATGTCATGCGATGCTGTCAAGGTGTGATTTACAGTGTTGCACAATGTTCTGCAAGTCTTCTGTGCAAAACTGTAACTGTGTACCTGTCACGCTGTGGTTTTTCTGACTTAATCACAAAAACACTGCATGAATAAATGACTGGGTTTAGCAGGAAAACAATATTGACAATTTTCCATAAAATCATGATGCAACAAGTGTGGCAGCCTCTCACAAAATCTAAATGCACCAATACATCAATTCATGACTGAATTCCATCAACTATACTGTTGAAATAAAATGGGAATATAATATTTCCATTATTTCCCATCAGTGTTTTAGGAGCCTGCTGAGGGAAATCATATGGCAGTCTGGTTTCTTCTTCTGTTAAATGTCATATGTCCAGTTGAAAAGATAAAATCTGAGGCACTGTTGCCGTTTTAGATTCTCTTGTACTGAGGAATAAAAAGGTGGAAAGTGATCTGGTTAATAATGCAAGAAATTCAAATTTCCACCAAAATGCCACTCAGTCTACAGGAAAAGGAAACAGTAATTATTCCAATCCATTATATCAGCTGGACCTCACTTGATTTTGCAGCTCCCATCTGTGACCATTTCATGGGCAACAATTTGCTTCCTTCCTAATTACCATTCTGCTGAGGTCCATCAGGGTGGCAGAGGGTCCCTCTGAAGCAGGAAGCAGATGGCTGCTGAGCCTACAATCATTTCCTATTGTCGTTACTGTGGAGCTGACGTGGAGTCAGTCGGAGAGACCGACTCAAACCTGTGTCAGGAGTGATGTCGTCTGACAGCTCTCTGACAATGGACAATGATAATGGACGTGATGTGTGATATTTGCATATGTTATAGCAGGTCTGTGTGATACGACAATATGTGTACACACAGGGGAGCAACAACTCACCGGTAAGTGTAAGAAAAGCTCCGACAAGTGTCGTTAGTCTGTGTAAATCACAGATGGACAAACATCATCATCATCTTTGTTTTTTTTTTAACGGGCGTTATCTGCCAACAGTGGCTTTGCTGGCAGGGAGGCTAGCCCTCCTCCTACAACCATATACAACTATAGCTATAGAAGTACAATCTAAGGTATATACGATTATCATATAATTACCACCCCCCAACCCTGTGAGACTGTCAGCGTTGATATTGCAGTTTCAGTCTTCTTTCAGGATTATTACACCCTTAATAAATAAACAAATAATAGATAATTCTTATGACTAACGACCAGAACACTTCAGAGTGATTTTCACCATCCACCTCATCATCTGTGACATACTGTACGTTAGAAACTGAACTCAGAACTGTTCATTCTGTGTGTCATTGTAGAGCTAACGCTGTTGAGTTAACACATTAGCATAATTCCAAAAGAAGCAGTTATCATCAGTGAAAATGTGTTCAAAGATTTACAGAAGCATAAATCTGAGCCTTCAGACAAATGAAAGAGTAACGACTACAGTAATAAATCAAATAGGACTCCATTAGATCTGTCTACACAGGGATGAAATAATGACACAGGTTTTTTTCTCTGTAACACTGGATCTGAATATGAAACAGTGTAAAGTATGATTTTATCTCCCTCTGTAAATGTGGGGAGTACATACTGTACGTCTTAATGCGAATGCAGCTGTGACCTTCATATTAGAGGCAGCGATGCAGTCAGTGTTATTTGCAGAGCATACAGAGCTTTGTTACACTTGAGCCTTTCTCAGTTTCATCATATGTATTGATTGAAGGAAAGACAAAGAGAGACGAAGGGTTTGTCTTCACAGTGGTCAGGACACTTTGTAAACGACTGCATGTCTCAGATCAGATTTAAGGATTCAGGGCAGATATCGTCTTTTAGGGCCACATCTGAAGACATCAGCTGTCAGGAAGTGAAGATGTGCTGATGTTTTCTTCACCTTCATCGACAGTCATTTATGATCAGTTCATCCTGACTGACACCAGATTTTTGAGCCTAATACTGATATTGAGTATCAGTGTCAAGAGTTGGAGAAATCAGATAATGATTTATCTGTGGTAATTATTAGTTTAACATAAATACATCATGTGAGACAAATTGCATGCCTTGGATTCTGCATTACCAAAAAACCTAGTTTAACATGCAACATGCAAACATCCAAATCCTTGTTACTTCTCATCCACTCATACCATCACGTTACATTCATCCAGAGCTACAAGTGGGTAATTTTTAAACAAATGACTAAAAGCATGTTCAGTGCCACAGCACAGGTACAGTTTTTGTTAATGGGACGTTAGTAAATGTTGGCGAGGGTTTAGATGTAGTCTGGGTTTGCAGAGAGGGACTATACTGAGATACATCTCAGTTTATCCAGCTCTAATGATTATTACTGTGTCTGTTGTCTACAGGTGGACGTTCTGGATCATTTCATTGATTAGAATCGTTTTGCTCAGTTCAATTCAAAGCTTTGTTTTCATTGACTGTGTGATTGATTCATTCTCTTCATTGTGTGAATGGTGATGCGTTCACTTTCTGTTGTAACCGTCGGTCTCAGCCCTGATTCCAACTCTACAAGAGCTGTTTATAACATTAGCAGTTCAACAGGAAACTTTTTTATCCTGTAGACAGAGAACTGATATATTATGTGTGAATGTCACTTCATTAAAACTTCACAAGCTTCTGGAAGTAACACCTTGTTACAATATGCATTTCTGTCTGTACAGCTGCTTTTTTACTGTGTTCTCTCTGAAGCAGTCATTCATGAAGTAACTTTCTTACTACATTACTCTGAAGAAAGGCCTGATGCTCCTCCACAGCAGGACGGGCCACTGACTCCTGATCTAAGGTTTAGCTCTGCTGCCTTTGTCCTACGCGTATCACACCTCAGTTTCTTTACAAAGTGTCTAAATGTCTTTACCTTTAGTTATTTCTGTTTTCTGCTAAGAACTTCTCTATCATATGAAACAAGTACCAACAGAGCAGCCAGGTGTGACCAAAGTCTTAACACTGACCCTATCAACCCTCTTTGCTGAGGACACATGATTGGTTTCTTTGTTGCGTCTTATCTACAGACTTAGAGGCACGTTGGTGGGATTTACTGTCTTACTGAATGTCTGTGCTATTTCAGCCAGGGTGTATTCCCCCCCACACACTCTGCCAATGCCTCAAAATGACCCGCTGAAAACCTACTTCAGAGAACAGTGTGATGATATCCCTTCTTTTATTCCCTGACTGAATGTCTGATGGAGACAGAACAGAGATTGTCTGCAGCGGGGGCTATTAGGCAGGTGATTGCCCTCCATTTACATTCAGTGCGGAGTGAACCCTCCTTTGGTTGGTTGTCTGTATTCAAGCCACGACACCAGAGCTTGTTGGCTGTGAACATCAGTCAATAATTTGGAAACCACACACTTGAATGCACACAGATAATTCGCCATGGAAATAAGCAATCATTTAAACTTGGCGAGAAAGTGCACTCAGTTGTTCCCTTCAGGGGGTACAAATCTGCCAAACAAAGGGAAAGACAACCAGGTGAATATATGAACTCTAAACATCAACTGTATTAATATTGTTTTTATATGAACACTGAATAAAATAACTACATTAAATCTGAGAGGGGTGTTTGTTTTGGTTTGTTTTTTTATGGTTTGTTTTTCACCAGTTTCCAACATAAGGCAGCCATTTTCATTCATCAAACTCTCGACAAATCCACTTTTATACTTCCTGTCTAGCATCAAACAGCAGACAAAAAAAAGTAGCAGCTGGTCGATGAAGAAAATCCAACAACTACAAGCAAATTGCTTCAGAGAGAATTCAGACCTCTTCATTTTCTGGACACTTTATTGTGCTAGAAGATTTAATTTTACTCATCAATCAATACTAATTGTAATTGTAATCACAAAATTAAAACTGAAATCTCTGAAAGATTTCTAAAACCGTGTTCTCACTTTGTCATGTCAGGACTCAAACTGCTGCTGCTCTGCTAACACGCTGCTTTCACTGAGTCAGTCTTTATTTATACAGCACTAAATCACAACAGACGTTATCTGAGGACACTGTGCATATAGAGCAGGTCTACACCGTACTCTTCATATTAGAATATTTACAAAGAGAGACCCAACAGATCCACCATGAGCAGCACTACAGGGGAGAAGAAAACTTCCTTTAAGAGGCAGAAACCTCGAGCAGAGCCAGACTCAGGGTGGGCGGCCATCTGCCTCGATACTACAGCACTAACGTGGCTAAAAGGGTCAAAGCCATGTTCTGTAGAACCACACAAAGAGTTTGTGTGACAGGAAGGACAAGATGAGACGTCCAGGAACAGACTGTGAGATGAAGCATCTTCATACTAATGTGATCAGCTCAGAGTAATATTTAATACTGGTGACTCACTTACAAGTGTGTGTGAGCATGAAATTTTGGCTCCTGTGTACTTTTGTATGCGTGCATACATATGAATGAGTATGAGTGCATACTTGTGTGCACCAGACACGTGCACAGGGAGCAGCCAACCGGTGCTCGGGCACCTTGCCTGGTTCCCAGTCGCCTCCAAGCCTACGTGACATATGCCTGCATCTGTCCTCATGTCATTTCTCAGGCGACGCTGCAGCTCTCTCCTGTCACGAAACACAGACAGAGCTGTACACCGAGGGCTCAGCCGACGTGGATCGCTCACAGAGGAAAGCTGCTGGAGATCAGCGCTCATATTGATACATCTGTGTATAAACAGCAGGATCGGATTACAGATGTGTTTAGAGATATGATGAAACAACTGTAAGAGCTCAGTTCACTAGTGTGCCAAAACAATGAGCTTCATGCAAGAACCTTTTCCTTTTCTTATCCCAAATCTCTCGTCCATGAGCTTCGTTCATGGGAATGTTCTCTGCAATGCTGCCAACTGCTTTCAGTGGAAAGACAGACAGAAGAAGTCTGTCTGAGCGATGGTTAGATGAAGCTGGATTACATCATGCACTAATTTACATATCTGCGATGTAATGATGGAAATATAAATGTAGACTTAACTGACTCTGACTTGCTTTATCATTAGTTATTATTGTTCAAGCTGCTCTCATCTCATCAATCTGAAAAACTGATGATGATCTGGTTCCAGGGACCAGCTCTTCACCTGCTGCAGGCATCTGATTTTTGTTTTGTCCGTCTTTAGGGAGCACTTGATTTGATATGCAGCTGAGTTTTCTATGAGCAGAGCATTTAAAACATCAATATCACAGACAATCCTACAATTTTCATTAAATTGTAGGAGGCCAAAACCATGATTGTGTCTAATATTTGATTAATTGTGCAGCCATAGCCCATTGTCTGATAAACTGTCCACAGTTGTAGGACACCCCCCATCCCCCACCACTGACAAGCCATGATGGTGATGATCTAGTGAACAGAATATTAATTTCAGATTCAGTTTATTTTCTCTCATGTTGTTGATTCTGTAACATATTCAAACTAAAAAGGCTTTACTATTCTTTTTTCTGCAGCTGAACATTTGAATCAATACAACTTTTGTGTATATATTATACAGCATGTGTGTACTATTTCTGCACCACCACCACCACTTCATCTGCCACGGCCCAGAGAAAGAAATAAATAAAAAGGTCCCTGGTCCTATCGTACCTCTGCATCTCTGTGACTTGCGGTTAGGTGGCAATTAATCATCGCCAGCAGTCCGACGGACAGATCTGAAATTTACATAACATAATAGCCGGGGCTTTTGTCTCCAAGAAGCAGAGGCTCTGCTGCCATCCCAAGGTAGCCGTGGGCCTCCCACAGGGCTGAGTGTGTGTATGATAAACACAGAAAACTCCAAGTTCCAACTCCACGAGGAGAATCTGCCCTCCACATGTCAGCAGCTCTGGGATCTTTGTCTCTGTAACTATAGCAACATCACATGGCCCCTTGATTTTTGTAGCAGACTGTAAATTCAGAAAACACCCTCTCTTCTCTCAAAACAACGATGACCTTTCTTTTTGTCTGCTGGGATTTATGTTTGCTTGTATTTGCTATAGCCTCTGTGTATGTGTGCCCTTGTTAGGCTAAGCCTAGTGGTATTGTATTTGGCTTTGCGGTTCCCTGAACTATCTATGAATATTATTGGCTGCATTTTAACACAGACCTCCCAGAGCTGGGAGGTTTTTTCCCTTTGTTTTTCAGCCCCCTGCTGCTGCAGCTCTCATTGGCTCCACAGATCATCCATTAACCCCCACTCAGTTTCAGGAAAAATGAACATACTTTTGCTTTTATTTCAGGACACTCTGAAAAAACTGTAGGTCTGTGGTGACACTTGATTTATGCACATGAGCTGACACGTTTCAGCACAGCTGTACAGATGAGACTCGTCAGATCCACTGAGGTCACTGGATGGCATTTCTCTTAATGACCCTGCTAACCACCAGCTACTATGCTCATTACTATCTTCATAAAATATATTTTAGACATTTTTATCATGCTAGCACCATACAGATGGTAGTGTTGGTCATTCAGGGCACCACTTTCAGCTGCACTTTATATTAGCATGCTACCATGCTAAAGTAAGACGGTAAACACAGCAGCATCATGTTAGCATGCTGATGTTAGCTGAAAAGGAGAAGAGGTTTTTTTTTTTTCAACTTTCTTCATGATGTGTTCACTGTCAACGATCTCTGCCACCATCAGAAAACACAAGCCAATCAATAAATGAAGTGTCACACAGCTAAAGGTGCCAACATGGGAAGACACCACTTTCATCACCTTCAGAAGCAAGAGACAAGAAGAAGGAAGGAGGCCAGTACGTGGTGCTGTACATATACACAGGACGCCACATCTGAACACAAACTGAGCACAAACAGACCTCTGAGCTCTGACACACACCATACCCCGGATGGTAAATGTGCTTAATAACACCATATGCTCTCAGTTTTGGTTTGTTACAGCCTCAAACATGAAGCAGCAATGGGTGCAGTGTAACCCTGTTAAAGCAGAACTACAAATCCAGCTTTAAAGCCTGTAAATAACTAATTAATGGGAAATATAAAAAGTTTTGTTTGTATGCCACCCTGTACACTCTGGGGATCACACCAACTAAAATCCCCTGTTTGCCACAAACTATCCTTTCAGTGTTGTTCAGTAAATTCTGCAGTACAAATTATTTGCTGTGTGCTGAAGGGACGTCACACAGAGCAACAATTACTGTACACGGTCAGAGAGCAGCGAGAGGGAAACAACGAATAAATAAATGAACACTTCCACAGCTAATACAAAAACTGGAACATTGGCTGCATTCACTGTGCTCCTCCTCGGTGCTGGTTTGCTCCGCTTCAGGCTTCAACACTGACACATTATCAAGACGATGTGTGAGTGTTGACCTGCTGACAGGGTGGGTGGGGAGTATATGCATATTACAGTATAGCTTCACAAACTAAAATTTAAGCTTGACGTTAAAGACTTGCTTTTTAACTGGCACCTTGTTTTTGCTCTCATTATGCTGTTGCAATATTGGTAATTTGTCGGGAGCTCAGTATGGTTTCTGAATTTTGATTAAACCGGCCCTAATGAGCTGTGACTGTTAATGAGCCAGCTGCACAAGTCTTCCTTTATTCCAGCTGAATATTGCTGTTGTGTCGTTTAACATCACCCTGGTACTTCACTTACTACTACAATCATTACCACTATTTTTGTTCTGGAAAACGAAGCTCACTTTAACATTTTAAAACAAATACAGACAACTGCAGTGATACAGCAGGTTTGAGACGTATCCATTCATCTTAAAATCAAAAACTACACCAGTCTGAGCTTTCAGCTGTTAGTGGCAGTGTTAGTGATGTCAGTAAAAGCGCCAACTTGTTAGTGTCACGTCTACTGCTTTTAATTACAGCCTTCATGCTTTGTGAGTCGCAGCTCTGAAACACCTGAGGGACAAATGCACGTGAGAAACATCAAATCCCACCACGACTATACAGCTTGTGATGGAGGGAGGAGGGGGATGATTGATGTCATTTCAATCTGTCTCCACCTCCAACAGGAGCAGCAGTCAGTAATGAGGGAGTGAAAGCTGGCATGGGAGCAGTTACACTATTGAAACATCATATTTTTCTCAGTCCTGCTATAATTATCAGTGACGGCTGGTGGTGTTTTTGGGTGGGTGGGCTAACAAATGCATTATATCCATCAACAATTCACACTACAGCAGCAAATGGATTGCATCCACTTTACCAAGTAAAAACAATGACAGTACTGTTACAGGAAGACTGGAGAAGTACCTACAGGGACTCTCTATAGTCTGTTTCACACAAACAACATGAATAACAGGATCTATCATGAGCCCTGCAACTCAGCAGAGGGTCCACCTGAGGAAGCACAACACAACCTGTTCCAGCTTCACAGACAGTAAACACTGCAGCTGGTTTCATTACAATAATCAAACATCCAGCCTGAAACAGTTTGGTAACCACAGCAACATTAACGGCCATGACCGAGGAGACACCTGTGAGATGGTGGCCTACCTTCTCTGAAGGGAAGCTAACAGCTCACTGAAGTCCGGCGATATTCCCAAACTGACTCCTGCTGCGTTCACGTTTCCTTATTTTGTCTTCAAATGTCCACAGAATCCACAGTCCCTCGCCGGGTCCGAGCCGCGACAACAGAAACGTGACTTGTTAGCTACACCTGCGTTAGCCGCGCCCTTCCGTTGAAACCAGTTAACGCAGAACTTATGTTTCGTCCTTTGTTCTTTTGAGTTATTTCCACATGGTTTGGACGGTGTGTCCCCAGGCGCCTCGCGGCCATTTCTTCCTCCAAAAACATCCAAGGAAACAGAAGAGAAGGTAAATAATCCACCTGTACATGCTAACGCCCGCAATTACGACAATTAGCTTACTCACTATCCTCTACGCACATGCGCAGGTTATGTCTCATTTAACGTGACGTCTGTGCGTCCGCTCTCATTGGTCGAAAACTGGCCTGTGGGCGGGGCTATGCCAAGCCACCTGAAGACAACTTCGTTCCTGATGTTTTTGGGTGTAAATGATCGATCAAAAGTCGGTGCAGTATCGATCAAGAACCGTATCCAGCTGTAAAAAACAACCATTATGTGACTATTCGGTCTTATTGATGCTCGAGGTTCTGTTAACATTTAAAACAATCTCCTCTACGGTTTTTTATCCTCACAGTAACATGACATGCCTTGCAAAGTGAATTTAACATGGACAGTAGTAGGATAATGTGATAGATACCTGAAGTGTCAAACTCAAATCTAATCAATCAAGTTCTCCTGAATAAACTACATTTTACCAGTCAAACAGCAGAGGTGACATTTCATCATTGTTGCACTTAATCTGAGCTCCTCTGTACTGAAACCACTCAGTGAAGTTTTATGATGAATAATAAAAGCAAGCAAAATGCTAATTCTGGATGAGTGCCTGGGCAGCCATTTCCATTTCACGTAGCTCAACCTTTCATGTGTTTCTCAGTTTAAAGAACTCCTTTGCTTATCACTTTAAATGAGGGGAATAAAATGTTTTCAGGGCCTCGTTTGTTAAATCGCTTGCTATTTTAATCCAGTTTCTCTCACCCAATTTAACTCACATCCACATAAATATCTCAGTAAGAATTTTAATTAGCTTATTCTTGTGAGACATTAAAAGTGGATGCACCCCGTCTTATGTAACACCTCTCAAGTTGGGATCCTGTTATTTGCATGTGAGAATGAATGAGAGAGAAAAAAATGTTTCCTGTGCTTCATACCTTTTTTTCAGACTGTTGAGACTTTGCAGGTTGTTTTCTTTCATCTGTGTCTGCATGAACCTGTGGATTTAAACTGTAAGTTACATTACAAAGAGCAGGACTTATTAGAACGGTTTCTGTGGTAACATCAAGAGGTCTGAGGAGCACAGTCAAATACACCCTGTCCTGTGAAGAGGGGGGCGCGAGCCGAGCTCACTCGGCTATTTTCATGGCCAGGTGGCACACCTGCAGAGCACTTGGATACAGGGTGGGATCAGAAAGAATATATTAACATACATTACTCTCTCCTCTCCACACAGGACTCTCCTGTGAGAAATCATATCCTTAACTTCCCTTTCAGTAATGTTGTGATGTGTAGGTCATGTTTTACTGGTGATTTACTGTTTGCACTGGTCTCTACTTGCCTCCCAGTCCCACAGTTTTTCACCATCGTAAATCTCAGGGTTTAATTTTTTCCCTGTATATTTTATCCTTGTGGATTTTTTCTCCCTCTGTTTGGTTGTCCCAGTGTTTCAGCCACGTCGTTCATCAAACAGCTCGCTGGATTGTGGAGCCAGGCTTTAAACAAGTTGTGACATCTCGCAAAGGCAATTTAAAACTTGACAAGACAGTTCCCTACACACACACACACACACACAGTGAAATCATTAAACAATGCGTTGTAGATGACTGATATCTTGACATTTACTTGTCACTCTGTTTCACTGCAGAGACAGCTCACCTCAACAACACTGTGTTTAACCTGTTAGTTACTTCACTCCTCACTGCAGAGGCACAGTATGAAGTTAAAGGACCTCGGACCTTGTTCCTGTGGCTTCGGCCATTGTTTCTGTTGGTCATGTCAACACTGTTCTCACCAAAATGAGAAACAGGTCACATGATCATACAGTGTTTAGACAAACCCTTAATTTAACCAAACTCGAGTGCTGTCTTGGGGAATTAGCTGTTCAGATTGTTAAAATAAGGCTGCAGCAGGTATCTGGTCTCTAGAATCGACCTGCCACCACCTGTGAAGCTCACAGATGATCACGTCATATCTCATTTGTTTGATCTGTACAAAAGCAAAAAGTAAAAAACTGATGATCGGCCATTTGAAGAGATTATGTCCCATGCTGTTTCTTGGCTCTGAGTACCTTCCAGCACATAACCAAAATGTCAAACCTTTGCTTTAAATTGGCAATAAAACCTCACTGTGCAGGAAAACTGCATGTGGACACATGAACAGGAAAGAAAAACTCAAAGTATAACAAGGAATTTTGATACTTAACTTTGGTTTTCAGTGTTCACTGCCAAACATGCCACATAAACCTCCAACTGAATTATAATCCTGAAGTATTGTTTGGTTGTGTTTGAGCCACTCATCACCGTGTTCAGGTGTTTGTGTGTGATTTCATGTGCATGTGCCCCTTTAGTTAGACACATTTCTCCTCTGTTAAGAGGCAGCTACACAGATCTGATTAACTCCCAACACAAAGACTCACCCTCCTGTTTTTTTTATTCATTACATTCAGATGCATCGACCATAAAACTGATGTGATGTTTTGAGAAGAAAACCATGGTTGTATTCTTCCCTTAAGGTTTGCTTTCTCCCTTATTTTGGAGGATTTGTTTCATCATGTGGAACTCTCTCTCACAGGACTACCACTCCAGCTCTGTTGAAAGAATTTCGGTAGCCTCATTACACCGTCTGGCTCTTTGAAGCAAATGGGATGGGGGTGTGGGGGGGTGTTGTGTAAGACCTATTTTAGGAGGCTGGCTCTCAGCTCCAGTCCATTGTTAAAAAATTCTGGCAAGTCTTTTGCTTACTGCTGATGAATTTGGAGCTTGTGTGCAGAAGCAGCAGAACAGGAAGTTAGCACCATTCAGTCAACAGGTGGATTTCTGTTCCATCTGATTCTTGGTGTAACAAGTCTCACACAAAGTGCACAGAAACTTCGTGTTTATATCCCTGCTTCACACTTTGTTTGCATGTATAATGTTATATCATTGTCAGGTTCTTATTATTTTTTTAATTTCTAACCATTTATTGGCCGACTGTTCAGACCTGTCTGCTTGCATGTTGTCCAGTTTTCACACACTGTCTGTTACATAATGTTCAGGTGACTCAATATGTGAATATGTTTTAATGAAATCAAATTATTCCTATTTTGTCGAATCAGCTGAGCTGCTCATCAGTCTCTGCACGTAGCCCCAGGGATACCAGAGTCCCTGGTTAGTAATCACTGCTTTAGAAAACACTGACAGCTAAAGACTCTTAGTCAAAACACATTCAGCTGTATCCAGAGCAGGCAGCTTAGCAGTCCTGCCTCTAAAAGCAACACATCACTCCTAAAAAAAAAAAAGATCATTAGGAGAGTGAGCCATGCTTGCAGTGCACCCTTGGGAGTGTCTGACTTCCCATTTGTTGGATTTTTTGTTTATACCATGTTGAACTTTCTCCTTCCACTTAAGCGGTCCAGCCCTATTGAAAGAACTTCAATGATGCCAGCTTACCCTGCCTCATTACACTGTCTGGCTCTTTGAAAGTAAATGAGCAGAGGGTTTATTGTGGAGGGTCTATTTGAGGAAACCAGCTCTCTACTGGTGATGGGAAATCCAGCACAGTTTACCTAAAGCCTAACAAAGCACCAACCATGCACAATCTGGATAATTCAAATGCAAATTTTTGTCAGTTCATATTCGAATGATTTATTCAACTTGTTTCATTTAATCGCGCTGAGGAAAATAGCGCTGTAGAAATACCACCAATAAACCTTTAAATCTACTTTACCATGTTCGTTTGAGCCGTCCTGTTTTTAACCAGACCTCCAGCTGGAAATGAGTAAAAGGTGAAACGTCGTCTTGATTTTTGTTGAATGTCAGTTACTGAATCTTTGCTTCCTGAGTTGAAAGACGTTTGTCAGTTCCTGTGAGGGCGAGTCTCCTCCATAATGTTTCCTACAGGGTTTTCTAAAGTGAGCGTGGAACTGCTGTGGCAGGGAAATTTGGACTGAACACAGGCTGTATGCCTGCATACATTACAGAGCTTGGAAATGGCCTTTGTTGATTTGCTTTTCATGAATAATTTCCACTTTATTCAACAGTACAGAAAACATATTGAAACAGGGTGAAAACAGGCAGAGATGAAGAATACTGAGGAGAGGCAGGAGTGTAACTACTGTTTGGTTTGTTTACAATAATCTCATGTTTCACAAACACCAGGCTCCTCTCCTTCAGCTGCATCTGCATCTATTACTACACACATTATACACACAAATGAACTGCACTTTGTTTATTTGTTAAGAAAAAATTTTACCTTTTTCTTTTTTTTGGCTGTAGAAGAAGTCCAGTTACCTTCAACTTCAGCAGGTAAGACTACCACGACCTGGACGACTGAGAACCTACACAGATGTAGCCTGACCGCTCAGTGTGGACGATGTTTCTATAATATGAGAGTGAAAGATGTCACTGGTAGAGATGAATCTGCAGCTCAGTGTGTCTTCAGTTCAGTTTTATATATATTTATATAAAGTCAAGACCTTCCAACATTACAGAGACAAACCCAACAGTTCCCTCGATGACCCAGCCCTGACTGGAAGCTTCATCAAAGAGGGAAGTGTTAAACCTAACCTTAAATGTAGAGAGAGCGTCTGCCTCCTGAGCCTGAATTGGGAGCTGCTTCCACAGCAGAGGAGCCTGAAAGCTGAAGGATCTGATTCTCATTTCACTCCTGGAGACTCTAGACTCAAACCCTGAGTTTTGTATTATAACAGGATGACATTGCTGTGTAAGGTCTATTTCCAGGAGAATGACTCACTGCTGCTGACAAAGAAGCTCAATGCTTCATTGTGTACCCAGAACAGTCTGTTTACTTACAATGTGTTTGTGTGTGAGGGGTAAAGAAAGGATGGAGGGGACAGTAATGGAAAGAGTCTGCAGATGTGAGGAATTGTATGTGCTCTGTTCTTCAGCATGTGATCTCCTCCTCAGGAAAAACCTGCGTTTGAAAGTCAAACCAGACAAACCTGCTCTCACCTCAGTGTGACCAAATGTGTGTGAGTGACAGGTGAGAATGGAGAACGTCTGGAGGTGACACATTAAGTCTCATGCTGAGCCTCACATATGTTGTCTCCTAAAACAGTCAGAGAGCTGTTTTTACTATTTTTCCTTTTTCCTCAGGCAGGATGCAGCATTTTTAATTGATGAAATTACAGACCTCACACACAAAAACACTCTGCTGATCTTTTATTACACCTCACTTCCACACACACATACAGCAACCAGCTATCTGTCACTTTCACCAGCGGATATGAAAAATATGTGATCCACATACATCTAACACCAGAAAAACACCTGCTGGTGAACAATTTGTCTCAGCACTTGTCTCTCTTAAAGTCGGCCTGCTTTGCATGCATATTGAGTAGATGGGTTCAAGATACTGAAGAAAAACTACTTTCCACACAGAAACAGAAATCCACTGAGGTGAGTTCAGAGGACGACAACAAAATAATGGGGAGAGAGCAGATAAGAAGCTTATCCTCCACCATAGATCTTCTGAGAAGGTTGCAGGTAAGATTAGGTGAGGATGCTAAATGACCAAAGGCCCTGTTTTAATCCCGCAAGCACAACGACCCCCGGTGCACCAACACAGGCTGTTTCAGCCATAACTCCACTGTATCTCATAAATACTCGATACTCGAATCGATGCAGCATTGCACCTCAACACTTGAGACAAAAACAGCAGTTCAGAAACATTTAATATGTGTTGAAATGTTTTAGCATCAGCATCTCAGACCAAAACAAATGCTTCATCAGCCGACCTGACCTCTGACCTCTGACCTCTGACGGAACCTAAGGTCCAGATCAGTTGAACTTCGACCCGATCTGTGCCGGCAACATCGCCATTGTAGCTATGGTGGAGAAGTGGTTAAGACTCTGTGGACCAACACCATCAATTATTGATCAAATATTATCAATAACTCGCTTTGATTTCACAGTCAGGAAAATACCAAGCTGCCTGAACGCTGCCTCAGCTGCTTGTTGTTCTGCCACAAAAAACAAAAACTGTCATTTCAGTGGATTTTTGTTTCCATTGTTTTTGAGCTCTTTAATGTTCGACTTTCCCTCCAACATAAATCATGTAATTGGTTTAATTTCATGTATTGCAGTGTGGTTATCTTTGTGCACAAGTCGTCATATTCCTGGAGGAGCCTCTCAGGAAGCAGAGGGAGGACAGAAAAGATGGAGGATGTGTAACAAATGAGTGGCAGCCACAGAAAAGTGAAATATGGGAGCTCATCAAATGACTGCAGTGACAGTTTTATAACACGACTCCAGCCACACAGCCTCTCATCAATATCTCTCTCTCTTTCGCTCTCTATTTCCCTTTCTCCTCTCCTCTCTCCACTTCTTGTTTAACTTCCTCCCTCATTTCCTTCTTGCTTGTTTTCTCTCCTACCTTCTTCTTCTTTTTTCATCTTCATCCCTCCTTCTCTATCTCCTGCTCTCTCCTCCTCCTCTATCATCTTTTCTGCTCCGTCTTTCCAGACAGCAGCTCAGGTTAAATAAAAGATGAGGTCCTGAGATGCGATGTGTCCATCATCGATTCGCACCAATTCACTCTCCATCTCACTCTTTTCCTTTTCTTCCCCATCTCTCTTTAGTGGAACCTCTCTCTCTCTCTCTCAGTCCACCTCCTGATTACTCTCCGCCATTATTTCTGCTTATTCCACTCAAAGTAAACAAGTCACCAAAATGATGTCGATCAGCTCTGGCTGCAGCAGCGTGTTTGTCTCTTCTCTCCATTTTTCACTCAACCCTGTCATTACCTGATATACATTTTGAGCTGCCTTCACCATAAGAGGCTCGTGTTGACTGTACAGTGAAGTCAACAGTTTTTACTTGCAGCAGAAAATGAGTGTTTTTATGGGTGTTGATGGATATTTTTCAGTGAAGATAAACTGTGTGCAGCTTGACATCAGATGGAGGTTGTGTTTATCATCGACTCACCTCTTTGTTAAAACAGCCTCAGTTTGTTTGGCTGCACTGGAAACACATACACCTGCTGCTCTAATGCTAGTAGCTGCTCAGCCTCCGTTTGCTGTGGTACTGAACTGCACCTTACTGTTACTACAGTAACCACCAATCAGCCAGGACTGAAACCTATATTAAAGATCCTGAGTATAAATCACTGATCAGTTTCTAATCTATACTAAAACTGTGAGTCGCCACAGAGGAGGAGCAGCAGAGCCAGCCTCACTGACACACTCACATTCATTTTGATCCACTATATTACTGCTGACCTCCTCTGACTGCCTGACAGTGATGTATTTACTAAAAGTACTTTATTTCCGCCAAACTTCAAACGTTACAAAAGCGTCTCACAGGCTTCATCTCTGTGTAAACAGATTCAACACATGCTGAAAAACAGATTTGTTTTACAGCAGAGGGCCAAACTTTTCCATTAAAATTCTTACTTTACCACTTGAGCCTGCCGCTCCCCTGCTGCCAACATAACAATCTGAGATCTATTACTGTGTGTAAACATCAATATGTCCCAAATTCCCTGATGGATACAGTGCAGGCATGACCCTCTGAGCTATTCAAATCATTACTGCCGCAACAGTGAGATTCACCTTAACCCATGTTGCTATGGCTACAGTCGACTACAGCGCCGGAGAGTTCTGCCTCTGTTTGGACTTTTATTCCTGCAGTTGGTCTGTTAGCTCGTTCACACACACACATACACACACACACACACACACACACACACACACACTTAGAGCCACATGCGTAGATTAAAACATTTGAAAAACGTGTTTGTTCACATCACATGTTTCGGACCAGGTGTGCAAAGACTCCTGTCCAGGTGTCCTGACAGAGAGGACATAATGTTAGACGTGGACTGCTGTATATTTATGTCTGTAGTGATTCTAAACACTGTGTGTCTGCTGAACATCTGTTTTGTGACTTTGCTCTAAGAAAATGAGAGCTACTGAGGCAAACTGCTGCATCTCTGATTCTCATCTGTAACAGGAAGCTCAGTCTCTGTGGTGAACAGGTGCCACTTGGTCTTGGTTAAATCTTGGTTTAAGCCAAAAATAAATAAAAAAGGAAACTTCATTTCCACCTCAAAGACAAAACAGAGCTTTTTTTTTTTTTTTTTACCTAAATGAAGTTTTAGAGCTTGGTTCAGAAACGTGCCTAAAACCCATTCTGTTTCCAAAGGTTTTTAAGCATTTTGACTCCGTTTTCACACCATATCCCCTCTTTCTTTTGTCCCTCTTTCCTTTCTTCTCTCTCTTTGTCTGAACACAGGAGCTCCATTCAGCAGAGCACGAAGAGACAGTTCTCCCACCCAGAGTCTCCACTCCCCGGTCCCTGACAGTCTCCCTCCATCACCTTCGTCCTCCCACCCTCCTTTCAGACCCTCAGTCCATCCCTCCACCATCTCAGCTCACTGAATCCATACCTGTAAAGGTGTGCTCTTTGTTAGTGAAACACTGATTAACATGTGGGTCAGTCACGGCTGCACCCACATCACATTCACATTCAGACGCTCAGAGCTCAGCGTCATAAAGAAGAGCAGGGCCATTCAAATATCCCAGCCTCCATACTGATCCTCAGGATCAGATCCCAGAACCTCTGCTCTGAAATGAAGCAGCAAATAATAATAATAAAGAGAGTGGAGGTGGGACACATGAACACACACACACCCTCCACTGTGCACACACTGGGAGTCTGGTGGGTCTCAACACACTTTTAACACAGTAGTTTGAGGTTATTTGATTCTCCAGCAGGAGTCGTTAAGAGATGCAATTCAATTTAATATTCTGGAAAAAAAATTACCTTGATATTCAAGAGTCTTCAGGGTTTGAGAATCGACACAGTGAAATTTCACCTGGGTGCAGTTTTGATCCACTGAGCCTCCGAACAGGCAGGAAGTTTAAAACCCTGTGAACACTAATATCTCACTGTCTCTGTCTCCTCCGGGGTTGTTTCTTCGCCCCCTCCTCTCCTCCTTTACTTCTCCTCCAGGAACCTTCAACCTTCCATTACTCTTCCCCTCTCTCACAGCCCTGCACACCATCTCTGACCCCACATTACTTTAATGGTTCCTATGCTGTGAACATGGATGTGTGGAGGATAGCTGCTGGAGACACTGAGAGGTCATTCAGAGGCAACTCTGGATCTCAAAACACCATGAGCTGATGTACCAGACTCACTCCACATCCAGCAGCTACAGATCCACATGATGATTCATGTGTTGATGGATGTCAGTGCTCCCTCTCTTTCAGCTCTGTGTTTGGTCTCCTCCTCCTTCACCCTGTTCACCAGCTGCTCTCTGACAGAGTCTGTCTGCTGTTTGCTGCTCAGCAGGTCGAGCACAGAGGCTTTAACAGCTTGATATCAGAGTTAATGCTGAACAAAAACAGTAAAGTTGTTGACTGTGAACCACAGCGATCCCTGTCACATTATACATATTGACTGAAGCAGATCTAAAAGATTTGAAATATACTAAGGCAGCTGTATGTATGTGTGGTCAGCTGTGAAACAGGTTTTCAGGGATATTTCAGCTGCAGGTGGTGGAGAAGTGTCTGTGCCTTTCTCTCACCTGTCCACCTTACAGTGTACATACACTCCCCTCCATCTTTCCACTGTTTGCTCCAGTGTTCGTCTCTCTTGGTTTGAACTCTCTCACTATTCATCCCTCCTCCTCCTCCCTTTCTCTGCCTCCCTGTTATTTGTATTAAAGGAAACAAGCAATAAAACACCAGTCTGCTCAGGCTGCGTCTCTAACTGTATTTCTTGACTTGGATTCCCTATCTCGCTTATACAAGCCAACAGTGCACCACATGTATGTTTATTTCTACCTCAATCATATTTTACCAGGGGATGCCAATGTGCACGCTCACACTCACAGAGCACACACAAACATATATATGTATGAAGTGAGCTCTGACGTGCTGAGAGCAAAAGGAGAGGGATAAATAAGTCCGACTGATCAGCACAGATGGAGGCGTGTAAACTGTCAGTCGAAGACTTTATAGCTTAACACACACACCTATGCACATAAACACACACAGGATCATAAAGGTAGAAACAGCTACCGGCAGTAAAATACACATAAAGACACAAACACGCAAATATCCTTCTACCACTGAGAGGACACGTGGAAAAACAACGCTGTTTATCAGAGAGAGAGGCAGAACAAGAATCACATGAAAGCATGAAAATGAAGCAGCACGCACACACACACACATCAGATTAATGTGAGGCCAAGCAGCCAGTCTCTCAGCATTAATAAAAAAAGACATGAATGTGGAAAATTAAAGGTGGGATTTACTGCTCTGGTCACAGATTAACCTCAAGCTTCTCAGGCAGCTGCTGTCTTACTGCTTTATTAACTTTTATGTATTTCATAAACACATATGCAGAAACAAACAGGCACACACACACACACACATACCTGTACCTGTGTATACAGGGTTGGATGCTAACATCTCAGCTAACGTTGGCTCGAGTGTAAACTTCCTGAAACCTTATAAAGAGCAGGACAGAGCTGCTAACGTTAGCCTAAACTCCAGGATCAGCTTCAGCGCGCTTCTTTTAAACCTCACAAATGAACATATTCAACAGCAGCTGGAAGTCACACCTGGGTACTGTAGGTATGAAGCAGGTATGCTAGTGATAAACACACTGTTTAATTCATTCTAACTCCACAGAGAGATGGAGTCGTGCTCCTATTAGAGCTTCAACAGGTGGAGAAATCCACACACTTTGTGCTGAGTCTTGTAGTCACGGGTTTTAAGCTGTGATTGGACGATCGCTGTTTGGGAGAGGGATTTTAAAAACGTTCACTTCGTTGGACAAAGCACAGCGGGGGATTCGTGTACAGTACAAACACACACTGACTCATCCCGTCACTCCTCCTCCACAAATTTCAGACTTACTATATTTAACAGAAGCAGGCACACACCTTCTCACACACACACACACACACACACCACACACACACACACACTGACTCATCCTTGTCCCTGTCCCTCCCAGCCTTCTTGAAGTGCAGAAATAAAAAATTCAATTAAAATGCCAGGAGTGGCGAGTGCTGTGGAATCACATACATTCATTACTGCCACAATCTGTCAGGCAAGGACACGGGGGAGGGGGGGAGGGGGGAGGGGGGGGGCTCTTCTTTCTCTCCCTCCCCTTCTGTCTTTGTATCTGTCCGTCTTTCCCACCACCGAGCATCACGCTGCTGATAATCGCTGGGAGAGAGTGGGAGTGAGGGAGGGAAGGCGACAGGGAGAAAGAGATGTAGGGAAAGAAAGAGAGAAAAAGAGAGGGGGATAAATGAAGAGGCCAAAGTCATAACTGTGATAATGAAGCCTTTGATTGTGATGATAATTCAGTTATAATTATAGGAGACAATGTGCTGTGAATTGTCAGTGTGTGTGCGAGAGAGAGAGAGGGGAATATAAAGGAGTGAAAAAGAAAAAGGAGTGACAGAGAGAGAGGGAGAATAAAGACTTAGAGCAGATAGAGCAGAGAGCGGTGGAGGTTACAGAGACACGACTCCTCTCCACTAAAGGACGGCTTCACATTGTAATTGTTCTGTACTGGCCGTGAAGGGATGAGTGAAAGTTTCACCAAAGCCTAAACTTTTATTTCTTTGATCAATACCAGGCCACACAAAGCTGCTCTGACACCTGTACTCTCTTTCCTTTGGTCGTATTGTTACCGTAAAGTTCTGAGTAAACACCGACTGAGAGGAGACTCGTTCAGCGGCAGCCCTGTCTCCTGTACATTCACACACTACTCTGACATTTACTAACAGAAATACAAAGCACAAGACTGTCGTGTATCTTAAATTCATGTGCTTTTCCTTTGTGTGCCTCTTCTTTGTCTCTCTGATGTTCACTGGTGAAATTAGTGTTATATCATTCTTTAGGCTAGTTGCTGTTCAGAAGTTTAAAAGTTTGTTGAAGAAAGTTCAAAACGTCCAGATCACATTCCTTTCTGCCTCGGCATCGTTATCTAACCATCAGTGACCAGATGTGAGCTCCTCGTCAGCTCAGCTGGTCCTGCCTCCCCCAACATTACGTTGTTTCAGATGTCTCTGCTGACTCACACACCTGCTCTCCCCACGCTGAGTCTTCATCTTTGCTGCCAGCCTCACTGCCTAACACACAGGACTTTTAATAAAACACTCATTTGCCACCAACATGATATGCAGTCACATACAACTGTAGACCAGTTAAATATCAAGAGTTAGAAACAGAGACCACACAGTCACTGTGACAGGATGTTCACTGACACTGATTCTGCTGCTTTAGAAAAACACTGCACAGACAGTTTGTTGCTTCTGTTTTGCTGCTCATCAGAAAAGTCAGTGACATGTACACAGGAGTGTTTTTATCCTATTACAGACCACTTCCTTCAGGACAGAAATATTTCACTTCAGGTTGAATGTCAGACTCTAAATGATTTATAACAGTGGACCTCGCCCTTTAAGAGTAATAAATCTCTGCTAAATGCATCTCAGATCGTGGAAAACTGCTGTAAGTGCTTTCATTGAACTTTACATTCCTTTTGTTCTCAGGTCTTCCTTCACCTGCTGTAGGTGACTACATTTCCAGCTGTCAGAAATTCACTTCATTAATCTGTCATGGTGAAAAAGGACGGATTTGCTCGTAACAAACCTACATCAGTACTTTGCTTTGGAGGCAGTGCGGTGGTATCTGGTGACAAGCTTTTAGAAACTGTGACATGTCCAAGTCTTGTCAGCTCAAAGCTCCGCCTGCCTCTGAATCAGTCGACTCGTGAGGCTGATGATCATCGTTGCCACCACCAGATGGATGTAGCATTTGAAATTCATATAAGCAGTCTAAAAATACGTCCTGTTTGCATCAGTCTGGTGAGTCTCTGAGGTCCCTGCAGCAGCACATAACTACTGTGTGGTTAGATGGTAAAAGAAGGAGGGGAGGGTAAATGTAAACAGTAAATGAAGAAAAGCACAGGAAAGAATCAGCCACTGGTCAACTGGTTTTAATGCCGTGGCCAATCAGTGTGGACTGGACTGGGCCTTGGCCTGTTGAATTTAGCACCAGCAGGTACAACACAAGCTCTGCCAGCTGAGTTTACCAGCTACAAGAGCTACAGAGCAGAGTTAGCGTCGAGCGGCTAACTCCCCATAGAGAACAAAGGAGTAAACACTGATCTCCTCAGCAAACACTGAAGCCACACAGCCAGCACAACTGCAGTTTACTGGACTTTGAACACAACAGAACATCAGAAAACATCTTCTTTTCCTTCCATGGACTTGGTAAAGTAACTGGGCCCTACTTTAACTAGCATAGCACGGCTAAGCACAGGACTGTTGATGGTTTGATTCACTATATTCACTGGATTTTCTTATTTCTTAATAGTGAGGTTATTGGTTGATTTTCATATGTTCACGTGTATAGGACTGTAAGTGCATTGCAAGCAATGAACTTACCTCTCTTTGAACCTGCCACCTTTTACCTTTACATGCATTGACCTTAACAAAGAAGCTGCCGTCTTTTGATTCCGCCATCTTGGTTTAGGGCCTGAATCAAAGCAGCCATTTTGAATCAGTCCCACAGTAGTTTTGGCTGCAGTTATTAATTAAAATTAGTAATTAATTAATTTAAGTATTGATCAAGGTTCCACATTTCTACATCGTGTAGTTTATTAGACTGATTTGGTGAATAGGGTACCTACTCCTTTTTTCAAGGATGGTGCCCCCAAGGTGGAAATAATGTACATTTGGTCCTTGTACTTTATTTATGTATTATTAATTATGTAATATTAATATTCTTTATTAATGTATGATACCCACTGACAAAAAACAACATTTAGCTAAGCTAATGACCTCCATGTTCCAGCATCATGGTGCAAACAGTATATGGGCACATGAGCAGATGTGTGCAAACAGAACTGTATTTTTTAGAAAACAGAAATCATGTGTTTCTTTGGTGGTTTTTTAAAACAGGATCATGCAGTGCTAAATGTATGAAAGCTAACTGGCAGGATGAAAACTTTACTGAATGCCTCAGACAGCTCTCTGTAACTGTTGATGATATTGTGCCCACTTGCAAATATGAAGAACAAAACCCAGAAAAACATCCACTCTCTTGCAAGTCTTTATTTCAAACTGACAACTGCCACTGCCATATACATTAATCAAATTGGCACATTATACTGGCACATCAGTGAATCCTGTCAGGAAACTTCTCATTCTATGTAGCTTCACTGACGTTTTATCTGGCAGTACGTGAAACTCCAGCGACGATCGCTGTCAATGAGAAACAATAACATTTTAAAGCCATGTACAAACCGGAGATCCATATTTCTTGAGAATAAATGTTTAAAAAGTTGGCTGTCTAAGATGGCTGTGGTTTAACTGAGATAAATGTACTTACCGTGCTGGGTTATCAAAGTCGCTTTTCACTCCTGTCAGGAAGTTGCTGCTGGGGACTGCCCAGCTGAAGTTCTCCTTCCAGTAGTTGATCTTTGGAACCTCTTTACAGTTGAACAAGACAAAACCAGGGACACGGCAGCAGTAAAACCTCCACCTGGAAGAACAAGGACGAGGTTTTCATTTACATTGATTACCAAAGAAGATGATAGCTTATGTTCATGTTAATATAGAAAAAGAACTGTTTTCCTCAACCTGCACTTCTACCATTTTATCTACCTTTGGTCATTTTTGTAAAACTAAGAGTTGGTTGATTTAGATTTTTTAAACAGATACTCACTCTCTGTCCCGGTAGTAGCTGTGGTAATGACTGTAGGCCCCTGCAATCACCTCGTTTTCTCCACATTTGAAGTTGAAGTCTGCACAATATCCATTTGCATTACTGGTTAACCGGCATGTCCCGGTTTCCTTGAGAGCCTTGCACGAAATCCCCCAAAGTCGATCACTATTGCCGTCATTGTAGATGCTATAGTGGAGCCAAAGCAGCATGTTTTAAAACTTACATTTAGGCATTTGTTAGCCCTCATCTAATAACCGTGATAAAAGGGAGCACTGAGTGCTTCTCAACAAAAAGATTGAATACATTAGTACAACCCACCTTGTGATGCCAGAAACAACTTGGCCAGAAGGACACTGGCGACTCAAAACACCACCCAACTGATTGTCCCACTCGCCGTTCTTATGGAGGTAATCCTCTGTAAGACGTCAGTTCACAGGGTGAGTTACACTCAGAGCTCTGACTCCAGAAAAAGTCTTACAGACAGCATGTGTTGGACTCATTATATTTCTGTGACCAACATATTCCCTATTGATCTTAAGTACTTTATTTGACTGGGTATCTAAAAAAGGAAGAGATTTAAAAAGAATTCATCATATTAAAAAAACCAAAAACAAAACATAAAAACCTATGTGAATCTTTGTCTTATATTAATCTCTGGCAGCTATGTGCAATGAACAGCAATGAGATTATTCACTTTGTGTTGTTGCTCTGCAGTAACGAAAACTCCAGCGATGATCTCTGTCAATTAAAATAAGACATTATGTAATCAGAAAGCTGATGTCAAATTTATTGACTTTTATGTCTAAAAACATGGTAAATTATGACCATTTGGAGTTTGTGTATTTACCCATTATTCCTGTTGCGGGTCTGGATGCCTGTGAGGATGTTGTCTCCAGGGACGCACCAGTCGAAGTCTTCATTCCAGTAGTTAACCATTGGAGTTTCCTGGCATTCAGATGTGATCAGTTTGGGAGCAGTGCAGCAGAGGATGCTCCACCTTTAACCATCACACATTTTTAGTTAAGCTGCTATTTAACAAAGTGGTGGCACACAGGTATGTTGAACACTAGAAAACAGCACTGGTCCTTCCAGAAATGATGTAGCAATGATCACTAAATCCCTAAATCAGTTTACCGTACTATACTGAGAAAATTTTAAAGCATAATCCCAATAAGCTACTCACTGTCTGTCCTTGTGGGCACTTTGCATAATTGCTGCGGAGGCCGCGAATCACACCATTGTCTGGGCAATTGAAGTTGAGTTCTTTCTCATACAAGTTGAAGAAGTCTGTCCAGGAGCAGGACAAATCAGTGTCCAGAGGCATGCATTCAATCCTCCATCGGCGATCATAGGAACTGTAGGAGCTACAGCATAAAAAGCAGTGATTTAATGGAAGGAGCAGAGGCATCAGTGAAATATTCACTGTACAGGTGAGATACAGGTTGTTGTTGTTGTTGTTGTATTTAGTGTTTTATATTCATAAGTAACTTACCTTTTAATCTGAGACACGACCTGTTTATATGGACAACAGCGATACAGATTACCTCCCACACTGTTGTCATACGCCTGGGTGCTGTATCCAGCTGGAAACAAGATGGAGTTAAACTGATTAATAATCAACATCGTCTTCATCTTTATCAACATAATACAAACACCTGTATCTTTACAAAAGGCTCGTACACAGATTTACTGATGATAAAACTTCTCTAACCAGGTTGCTGTTCTTACCTGTCAGAAGGACGAAGACCACGATGAAGGTCCACATGACGGTGAGTTGTACGATGAGGCACTGTCTTAGTCTCTAACAGTGTTGTGTCACCTGTGAGGAGACTGCCTTCACTGCCCACAGGTGCTGCAATTTATACAGCTGTGAGGAGGAAGCTGACAGTACATCTTCTTCTGTGGGTGTGTTTCACTGGTTTGTACCAACATCTGTATTTCCTTCCTCATGCATAACAGCAGAGCAATCACTTTCATGTGTAAACAAAACAGAACAGGACACTGAAACATAACTAATGACTCATAACTAATTATCCCAACATGCTCATCATAAGTGAGATTTATTAGAACCAGTGTGTCGTATAATTAAGAAAAAAATCTCTGCCACAGATCACATATTCACAATTCTGAAATAATTCACAAGAACATTTGAAATGCCCCATATGTATTATTTTTTGCCATTTCTGCACTGAAGGTATATTATTACTACTACTACTATACTACTACTACTACTATTACTACTGGTGCTACTTAATAATAGTAATAATAACAAATATGAAATAAATTAAACCCAAATTTTAAATCAGGACATGATGCCAGTATTTTATCAAATGTTTCATGTTTCTACCAGTGTCAAGACTTAAACACACTGATGCACAGTAGAACAGCAGGGATCATTCACACCAACAGTTCAGGTACAAATATTCAGACACCAGTTATTTGAATATTACCAACGATGCAAGAAAAAAGGTTCCAAACACAGGTAGCAAGAACTCAAGGTAATTATCAGGACCATGAACAGAAGCACAATCAGATGGACTGCCGAGGAGCTGGTGGCAAAGGGAGCAATAACGACTGGTAAAGAGACAACTGGAGAAGGTATAAACTTAAAAACACAAGTTAATTCTCAGGGACATAGACAGGAATACAAACAGATCAACTATCAGTCCAAACACAGCCCAGACAGGCTGACTCCAAATCAGATCACTGCCAAACCAGCAGATCGTATTACCCATGTTGGTAAAGCAGGATGTTGGCATTAAGCTAATATCCTTTTACCACTGAATGAAGATTCCCTTCCTGATATACTGATGAACATGTTGTTCAGACAATAACTACATGGAGAGTGACATTATTTGTATTATCATCAGTTATTTGATATCATGTACTTTTTGACTTATATTCATCATTATGAACAGCAAAACATTCACTTACGTTCTCTAAGACACTGCTTATTCACATTTTTTAGAAGAATCTGGGGAATTTATCTCAGGTCTTCTCACAAACACTGATGTCTGTGTAGGTTCTCAGTCATCCAGATCATGGTAGCCTTAAGTGGTAGAGTTGAAGTCAACTGGACTTCTTTCAGGTTTTTATGAAGGCATTTCACCTCTCATCCAAAAGGCCTCATCAGCTCTAAGAGCTGGTGACTTCAACACTCACCTGAACCAGGCCCATGATCCTCTGAGTAAAGTCTTTCTGGCACTAACTGATAGTTTTGGATTCGCTCAGTTTGTACACAGACCTGCTCACAGCAGTGGTAACACTCTTGACTTGTGGTAAAAGTCATGTTTTAAAGTTATGCTAGCTTGTTAGCTTTAAACAGAATCGGTAATGCTAACTCTAAAACAACCGGTTTTTGTAGGTCTTAATGTTAAAGCTTTTACTTTGGTTTAATTTCCTCATCGTATGTGAAGAGGCTTAAAATTCTAGAAACAGCTACTCAGTACCATTGAATACCCAGTATGGATCTGGGCCAGATCTGGCTCAAGATCACCATAAACCAATCCTCATCAGCCATATAAAACACTAATACTAAAATTACAGTGAGGACAGATCTGAGCCAATACTGGCCTCTTTTGCCAAAAAGCACCAGGCCAAGCCCGTCGTTGGCCAGATCTGGGCCAAGTGATTTTGTGGTATCTGGGCAGTGATCCAAACACAACTCTTAGGAAACAGGAACAGGAACATAAATAGATCACCTGCCAATCCCAACACAGGTGATCCCAAACACAGAAAGCAAAACACAGGGGATTTCATGGGAACATGTGTATGAACACAGATGACCTGCCAATGCAAACACAGGCGATCCCAAACACAGACAACAGAACACAGGGTAAGTCATGGGATATCGCAGGTTATCAGAAGCCAAAAAAATGGGTGTAGGTCGGCAGGGAGTGAGACAGGGAGGGGTGAGGCAGCAGACTGTGCCAGCTCAGGTGTTCTAATATCCCATAGGTGTGATACACGAGAGGCCGAGGACGTTAGTCATGGGTTACTATCAGGACAGGGATCTCTCTGTTCGCTTGGTGTAAAGAGAGAGTTTCTCTGTTGTTCATCTCTGCTGACACTGTGTTAATGAACATTCCTGTACTATGTTTATCTTAATACTCACCTACTACAGTGCTCTTTTTGTTTGTTATTGATGATGTTCACACAGTTTCCATGACACAGGTTAGAATCCACTTTTGTTTTGAGCCAGTTGATGATACATGTGGTCGTTATCACTGAATAATGTCAACACTGCAGTGATTAAATGTCTGAGGGTGAGTCACATTTTTTGGTAGAAAAACCTGTGGCTTGAAATAGTTTAAATAAAATAAAATAAAAAGTCTAGTGGGCATTTTATTTACTGGAAATAATTCTGATGACAAATGACACTCTATCTAACCTGTGTGTAAATTTACTATGTATGTTTGATCATCATCATAAAAACACAAAGATGAAGTCATCTTATTTCATTAGTTCATTAATTCATCAAGTCTCATAGTCAGGTCCAAAGCACTGTCTCAGTCCTACAGGTGTAACAACTCTGTTCACCCTGCGTAAATATTTTATATAACATCATATTTACAATATATTATTAATCTGCAGCTGTGAATACGTTTTGGAAGAAACATAATTTTACTGTTGTTGAAGATCATAACGAGGAAACATTGTTAATGAAGATCAGTAAAATGTTCACTAACAATGTGTTTCTGGTCTGCAGCTCAGTATCCATCACAGCAACTAATCTTTTTATCTTTGTATGGTTGTGTTTAGACTTGAAACCAAACCACACAGGAGACTCAGGGAATGAACCTCCAGCCAACATCCACCCTGACCCCCTCTGTACAACAGAAATGCAGCACTTCATTCACTTAAAGAAACGTTGCTTTGTGAGCATTGTCCTGACACCACGAACATTTCACAACAGAAAGCATCCTGTTCACATGTCCATGTGTCCTTGAGACACTGAATCATAAATTGCTCCTGAAATGAGCATGGGAACAGAACATATGAGTCGATGAATGAATGTAACTGACACCATCATCTGCACTATCACACCTCTAATTCAATATTTATTTAAAACCTCTGCAACCTGAGCTTCTTTAAATGTCATTTGGTTAGGACACGGTCTGTGTGAGTGTGTGTGAGACAGAGGGTAAATACAAAGACAGTGTGACCTGATGTGACTCATCACAGCCACAGAGCCACATTAATGAGGATTAAAACCTTCCTTATTGCTGCGCCAAATACACCACTAACAACATGAAGTTTATGTGAAGTTATTATGATTGTGTACTTGACTCATTAATCTTAATAACTTAATATTAGCCTGATAATAATTACAAATGCTTTGATGTTTTGTCTGCTGTTTCTTTTTCTGTGTAACATCAACCTGCTCAGGAATACAGATCTTTTAGGATGTATCATACTCATGTTAATTAATGCATGCAAAGTAAATTACAAAAACCTTTTCCTCTCACTCGGTGTATGCCTGTCTGTTAGTTTGTTCATTTGTATTCTAAATATGTCTCAAAGCAAAGGAACAAGTATTCTTCCTGAGGTCTACACTTTTTCATTTGTCACTGTCATTTCTGTCAGCGTCGTCTCCCCTGTCTCTCCCCTCTTTGTTGCCTTCCTATCTCCTTCTCTTCACCATGTCTGTCTTGCTCGTATCCAGCACTCTCTGTTTATGCTGTTATACCCAGAGGTTGATGTAAGTATGCATCATCTCGACCGCCTGTCACTTCACTGTTTGTCCGCACAGCGCCGGTTTGCATCAGACTTGTCACCAATCAATGGGCCAATTACAGTGGTCTGACCTGAAGGACTGTGTGAGGATTGAGAGGAGAAGAAAGGAGGTGAGACGGCTCGTGAACGGCCCTCATCCTTCGCTGTCAGGCTAACAAGGTCACATCTTTCAGAAACGCTGGAAAAAACTGATTTGATGATAAATTGAAACATGAACGCAGTAAATATTTCACTTACTGAAAATGCTTTCTGCATTGAAAAGACGTTGCTGTACATACATTAACGAGGAAATATAATTAAAACTAAAATACTGTCAGTGGCCCAGCAGCCCTTGAAATTGGCCTTTCTGTCACACAGTGTGAAGGTCCTTCAGAGCCAATCCCAAGCTTCAGAGAACAGCACAGGGATGAAATGTTGTCCACACCCATCCACATTAAAAGAGGAAACTCTCCATGTACTGCCAATGATGCAGGATGACATCACCAAAACCATCCAATTAGTGAGTTACCTGTCAGTCCATGTGACCTGTTTCCAGTTCTTGGTTAATCTGTATGAGTGAACCGGAGCAGAGTTTAAAGAAAGAAATTCCTGATGATAGAGAGACGTCCAGATTACAGCATGGAGAGCCTCGCAGTGAAGTGAGTGAGAGGGCAGGGACGATCTGCAGTCTGATTCACATCTGCATTCAGCTCTTCACAGTAACATGATGATGAGATATTCAGTCTTTTATTATCATCTGCTTTGTACTGCATTCACTCTTTTATTCTGTAACACCCTCTGTTGAGACCTATAAAGGCACACAGTCAGTTAACATTCAGAATTCGTATGGCCAATGGAAACACATTTATTAAGTTGTGAGATATGAATTATTAAGTTAACTGTGTGTTAAAATAAGTGCAGTTTATACATGGAGATCATATTGACTTGGTGTGAAACAAGAATCAACTTGAAAATAAAATGTGGAATCATCTTCTGCTGTGAACATATTTGGGGAGAACAGTTTCCTCTGAGGAGAAGTCGGCCTGGACTCTGTTTCTGACCCATTTGGAAACTCTGAGCTTTTAATGGGGACACGTGGAGCTCATTTGGTGTTGTGTCTTCACTGAGGCCCACCCAGACTCCACCTGACACTGACATGCACCTGCATCGACTGCTGCATGCAGCTCTGTCAACCACAGTATCAAAGGCTTAGTTTCAATATCCACAGCATCAGTGGAAGGGGTTAGGGTTAGGGTTATCAGTGTCAAATTTCAGTTCAGTTTCTGTCAGTTCAGTTTGGTGCCTATAATGTTGCTGTGTCAGTATAAATGTGTTTTAGCTTGTTTCGATGCAGAGACACTGGAAGGGACAGAAGAGATGGATTTTTTTAGATCTTGAAGCAAATTTATATTGGAGCCTCTTTTAGGAGATTTATGGTACTTTGATTCCTTTGACTGCACCTGAGGACATTTCAGTATCTGTGTCTGTGGGAAATGAGCTTTAGTTTGTCCGATCATGATGGATCATCTGGGTTAACCCAATTCACAGCACTAATGTGTCTGTCTTGAGGCTTCTGTCCTCGTTTCCTTTGACCCACATCGCTGATCTGACATCAGAGGAGGGATCGAAGGATGGGAGGAAGGGGAGGAAGGGGAGAGGCACAGGGAGAGGAAAAACTCAAATAAAAGAAAATACAGTTATGGTGACAGAGCCAAGAGCCAAGAGGTTAATGACCTGGGGACGGCTGAAAGGACCAAGTGGAAAGATGAAGCTCAGTAACTGCACAAAACTCTACAGCTACAACAGAGATGCAGTGAGGCCAGAATGTTAGAGAGGAGGTGGGGATAAAACACTGAGATCAACTGAGGAGGACAGAAGTATTTAGAGAGGTAATAAGCATGGCTGAAGGAAATGGGAATGGGAATGAGTGAGTTTCATGGGCTGATATTTCCAGCAGGGAGCGCTGCCCTCTGTGGCCAACAGTATGCACACTCAGCAAAACATGCAGGGAATGAAAGGCATGTTTATTCACAGGGAACAAAGTTTAACCGAGGGCAGGGAGATGGGACGGAGCAAGAAGAGAGAGAGAGAGAGAAGAAGAAGGCAGAGAGGTTGAAGTGATAAGTCACAGGGAGATGGACAAAAACATCACACGCTGTTTGGAAGATACAGCACACAACATGCATATGGCAGACAATATGGAGGAGGGAGAGGAAACAGATGGGGTGACAGTGTGAGATCAAAGGCTGTGTGTCTGCTGGGATCCTCTGTTGTTACTCTGAATGAGGAGCCTCTGCACGGTCCTGAAAGTTTAACTTCATATTATCATAGAACTCAAATATAATTCAACTCTTAGCTGCTGCTTTAAATAATCATGCAGCAGCAGTGGTAGCCAGCAGTGATACTCCCTCAAGCCTCCATTTGGTGTTATTTGATAACAAAGATGTAGGCTGGCTGCTGGACTCTGGAGCTTTCACTGTGTCAACCTGCAGCCTTCACTTAGGCAAACACAGCGAAACCAAAATATAGCAACACTCTCCTGCATTTAAAGCATCATTATCTAACTCTTTTAGCTTAAAATAAAGCAGGAAAGTTAAAAGTACTGTACCCTATGTTCACTCCACCACTGGTCTTTTCATACAAACGAGGGATTTACCTGTTTTTTGAGGACCTGTGTAAATGCAGTAAAAACTGTGACCCTGCCCTGCAGCTACAGCTCTGTGCTCTTCATCATCTGTCTAACTGCGTGACTTCAGTTCATATCTAAAGTGTCAGGATGGTTCCATGTGTATTAATGTCGGTGCGGCTCTATGGAGGCTGATGTGACTTTGATCCACATCTGAACACAACTACTGTAGTCAGATATAAACCCTTTAGAGGAAGTGGTTCAGGTGGGAAAAGGATCCAACCCCTGATCTGAGTCGACTACAGAGAGTGACCTGCAGCATGCTGGGATACAGATGAGTGAAATCAACAGTTATGAGCAGCTGAGTTGATGAATGAATTGATGTCTGACCTGGACTCGTACGCTGCCTTCTCTTGATATCTGTGTAGAAAAGAGCTTTTCCAGAACCTTCCAACCAATGAGCCAGGAAAAAACCAATCCACTCACTCTTATTCAGACCAGAGCAAAGCAGCTGTGAGTCTGTAAAATCCTTTAGTCTTTAAGCTGACTGCAGTCATGGCCGGATGGTGAGAATGGGCTGCAGCTATTCATGTTTTCTGTCCACATGCAGGTTCAGTCTTCCCTTCAAATACACCAACCTGCGCTGAGGAAATGTCACAAACACCGGCTAATTTCAAATTGCCTGTGAGCAATAAGAAGCTGAAGGATTTCCTCGTGTTGTTTTGGGAGAAAGTGTGTCACAGAAATGATGAGTTAACACTGGATTCGAGCCCTGTTGGGCCCACCAGTGGAATCCAGGCTATTGTTGCATACCAATCCAATCAGTACGTTTTCAGCCCCATCCATCAAACTCAACACTATCAGTCTAGTCATTAGCGGTGCTACTGAACCATACTGCAGTTTCTGTTAACCCAAATGAGATGTCTGCGGTGCTGCACGGTAGATTGTTCCCACCAGCTTTTTGATCTATGCCTTCATTTCCTGCTGGAGTACGAGTTGTTTTGCCTCAAACAAGGGGATGTGGTGAATTTACTGGCAGGGAGGGAAGATGATTTTACAATGATTACAGCTGATTTTGTTCAGTCCCTACTGTTGCTGTATTTCCTTTGTCTCTTGCTGATTCTTATTTTAATTTATTCTCTTTTATTTTTATTTTTTAACTTTTATTTTAAACTGTTGTAATCTTTTTTTTCTACTGAAATAAAGAATGATCACTAAAACTCATCGATAACTAAAAGACTAAACAGGTCAGGGGCCTCTTTTATTTACACACAGTTTTGTGTTTAAACCATGGGTACACTTTCATGGTATCCAATCTATTGATTTCCTTTTATGTTCGAGAGTGTGTGACATTTAGCACCAACCCACTCCATAATGACCAACAATCCCCCTGGAGGTAAACAAGTGTCACCGAGTGCAAACTGAGTCCTGAATTAAAGACACACAAACCAATTCTGCTGTCAGCCGTGTGATAATGGATCAGTTGGAAACTTCATGAAAACATGCACTTTTTATTGATCAGAAACATCACTATATATCACTACCAGACTCCACTGACAAAAACAAGAATTTTACTGAACAGAACACAGCAGCTGCTGGAATACCACTGCCTCCATCTGTTAGTGTGTCTGTGTTGTTGGGTGGTACTTTTACTTATATGAGGGATCTTAATATTTCCACCACCACTGAAAGTTACACAAAAACACAAACAAACTCATCAATCAAGGCAGCGGAAGATTAGCAGCTCCTGTGTTCTGCTCTGTAAAATCCCTGTTTTTGTCAATGGAGTCTGGTGGTGATATATAGAGCATGTTTCTGGTTAAACTCTTTAATCAAAAAGCTCTGTCTCTGTAGGAATCCTATCATGATAATAATAGTTAACAGATTTTGACATGGACAACTGTTCATTGGATTACATTGCAGCAGTTGTTGCTCGTGGCTGAGGACACTGTTCTTGATCAACAGTGCACAGATTAATCATTTACACCTAAAAAACATGGGAAATAAGGCCCAGCTTTAAAAATACCAGAGTTAAAATGTTCAAATATTAATGCAGTGAAAATCATTTAATTTCCAGGCACACAGTGGTCTCCTCAGTTTTTTCCACAGTGTGATATTTATCCACTTACTGCTTTCACCCGTCACTCAGCTCAACAACCAGGAATGTGCATTACTCTTTATCCTTTATGCACACAGAGAATACGTGAGTTCCATGGGGACATTTTTTTAAAACCTTAAAAATCACAATAATACTTTCTCTTGGAAAAAGTCATGTGACAGACACTGACATGTTTCATTTCACCTGCACTCTCTTGCATCCACCCAGTTTCTCTGTGCTCTGTCCTCGTGGGTGCCATTTCATTCCTCATAAAATCCAAATGTACTTCTCTCCTATTCCCCCAAATCATAAACCTTTCTGTCTTTTTCTCTTTCCCATCTAATTCACCTGATTGTGCCGCCCCCTCGTCATAAACCAGACTGAAAGCTGCTCATCTTGTGGTGTTTTTCCTGCAGCAGCTGCGTTAAGCGTCATGGCTGACATTCTTGTTCAGTTCGAAGTTTCTAACTTGATGTTCCGTATGAATTACCCGTCCAGATGTTTCTCCTTATGCTCAAACAAGCACTGTAAAGCTAAACATACAGACACACGCTGTAATTACACAACAGTTGGATGGATATTAATAAGAACAGAGTGAGGTGGAGAATTAGGTTTTGTCTTTGAGTTAGAGTCACCAGTCTTCACTGAATTTTATGCAGCTTCTTCAGTTTATTGCCGACCAGCAGCCAGCAGGACTTTACACATGGGATCAGCGAATTATTGTCTGAGTCACCTTTCCTGGATACAGTCTTGGTTCTGAGTCTCAGGGCGACTTCCCAGAAACAGTTTTCTCCAAATTACTGCCATGTCATCATGTGCTGCCTTATTTGTATGGAGCTGCTCTGGTTGTGGCTCTGCTCTGACCTTTGCTACATGCCCACTACACCAGAAATGAAAACCCTAAATGAACAGACAAAGCACATCTCAAGGTCAAAATACCAGGTTGTTGTTGACAAAAGGGTGCGAGTGGTAATTTACAGACTGTGACATCAGTTATGGAGCCTGAAACAATCGAAGCATCAAGTCTAAACTAACTGAATCACTGTGTGTTCGGTGTTGTTTCTCTCTGTAACTGTGGTTCTGCAGGTTCGATCTCCCTCTAACTGAGTGATAGTCAGACAGAGTTCAGAGTCACACTGAACTGTGCATCAGTTAAAAACCAGCATCATCTCTGAGATCCAGGAACCTGACGCAGATATCAGGAGTTAGAAACAGAGTTTGGTCTGTTTGTTACAGACACAGCACTTCCTGATCAGGAAGGAGAAGGGGATTATGGGTAATATGAGTTAATTGGGCTGTGTTTCAGTTCAGTGAGTGGGATTTCAGATTGAGTTAATTACCACTCGTGGCTGCAGGGGGCGCTGCTGCTCAGTAAAGTTACAGTGTGTTGCTTTAATGTGCTCATCTATTTAAGTTATTTCTTTATTAACCTTCTCCTCGGAGGATTTGCTGGAAGCCTATCACACTGGATTTAACATAACAACACCAAACTGCCCTCCCAACACACTCACACCTGGGCCTCGGTCCAGACACACAGATAACAGCGTTCCTCCATCTGTTTGCTGGAGGTGTTTGGAGGAGACTTAACATCAAGTGTTAATCCTTTGTGACTGAAATTCTTTTTGTCCTCGGATGTCATTACACTTTAAACGAATCCACAAGCTTCACTAAACAAAGGAGGGCGGAGGGAGCCGTGCTGTCCAAGTTGTTCCTGTACAGAATCCAAACTTTAAACACCAGAGTAAGTGATTTTAAAAATGGAAAGAACACAGCACCTGGATATACAGCTCGGGGCTGCATCACTCACAACTATAAATCTGCCTCTACAGCACACGAGGAACTGTAAGTGTGTGTATGTGGACAGGATGAGCAGGTGTAAGCAAAGACTAAAATCACATAAACCAACAGCCTCAGACCATGAACAGAGTGTGTTATCTGCAAGATGTAAGTAATGACATAAAGCTCGTCTACCCTGATCACTAATTAGGTCTTGCATATTCTTAATGCTTTTTTGTAACATGGAAATGGAGTAATCTTCCACCTCTCTACTCTCTTTTCTTTACCTGTCACACCTCTTTCTGCCTCAGTGGTTTGTGTCTCCTGTGAATGTGTGCAGATGCCTGCATTAACTGACAGTTGACTTTGAACAGTGTGATGTGTTTGTCACTGATTTATTCCCATAATGAAGGACTACACAGCAAAACGTCTCTCACCTCCACTCAGCTCTATTTATAAATCACTTTACAGCTGATCCAAACACTGAACACACAAAGGAAAACACAATCAGACTGATGATCAGAACAACGTTAATGATGAAGAAGCATGGACACTAACACACCTGAAAACACAGATCACATGACTGTTCACGTACACTGGGCATGCTCATTCCAGTGTAAACAGGAAGTAGATTGTCTACTCTGCAGTCGGTTGCTTAGTTGCAGAAAATAGCCTGAGAAACAGCAACAACAAACACTTGTTATCCATGTGAGGCTGGAAGTGCACGTGGGCATCTGTGTTATCATTTCCAAACGTCTCCATTTCTGCCTGTCCAGTCCAAAACACATTATATCTATCAAACTGATTTGTGACACATTCATTTATGTCATGAATGAAGCTGTGTGTCAGGCAGCTGTCTCCTCCATTCATTCCTAAATATTTAATAAACCGAGGATATGTGTACATTTGTTGAAACATGTCATTTTGCATCATTTCAGTCTGTTATTCAGCTGCACATTGGCTCAATACATTTATATATAAACTCTACAACTTGAAATTGTTCTGTACATTTCACCTCTCCTCACTATCAGGAGAACTGTGGCTCTGTAAGAAGACCATCAGCTGTCCTTTTATCTTTTAGAGAACAAGACATCGGTCTTAACTTGAGAAAGAGACTCTAAACACTCCAACAGTTCCAGTGGCGTGAGACAGAAGCTATCAATCATTCAACCATGGTTTCATTTGTTTATGGTAATGACACCGAGGTATCAGTTAGTTTGACAATGATTAATTGATGATTGAAGATGAAACACGTAGCTCATTAAGATTCATTTCAGATCAATTACATATCAGGGTGAATTCTGCAGAAAGTTTGTTGGGGGTCAAAAGGAATCTGTTTACAACAGACCCTCTTTCTATCCAACGTTAGAATCAGCAGAGGGACAGAACGCCACATACATGGTTTATTCATGCACTGCACAGACGATTCAAGCAGGCACAGAAAACAACTGCAGAAGCGTCTGACTGATCCTAACAACTGTTTACAGAAGGTGTACAGCTGTTTTTTAGGGACAGTAATGATCCTCTGACTGTTCCTCTATCATCAGGTCAACGCTTTCATTTGCCCAAGACTTTGGTTTATGATCAGATAGCTGCAGAGCTAATGACTTTCCCATCAACCTCAGCTGTACTCTGTGTTTACTGCTAATTAGCAAAATTTAGCATGCTAACAGGCTAAATTGTTTATGGTAAAGTCAGGTGTGCAGTGATCTGTTGTTTTTACATTTGTACAAATTAAACAGTGAGTTCATCAGTGAGCTTTAGAGGAGCTGGTAGATAGATTCCACTGTTTCCAGTCTTTATGCTAAGCTAAGCTAACTGGCTGCTGCTGGTAGCCTCATCTTTAGAGAGTGACATTAGTCTGAATGTTAAAGTTAAGGTCAGAAAGCTTATCTCCCATGTTAGCATGGGTAACAACACTGTACTTCACAGAGCTGCTGGCATGTTCATGTTGCATCTACACTCTCCAGAAATGGACTTTCTCTGCCTTTGTATGAGCCGTTTCATACAGTCAGATAATTACTATTTGTACAGCAAACCTTCAAACCTTCCTCTGGATAACAATAAAAAACAACAACTCCCTGGGTGATTTTCAGCAAAGGCAACCCAGCATGAGTCAGTTAATGTAATCAATGAAATAATAAAAATAAAGAAATGAATACAGTCGACAGTGATAATGGAAACCACGTAACACAGCGCACTCCCTCCTTAAATGTAAATTCAGCATCGTCTGGCCTCAACAGCCTGTTTGTGAAGCAGTGCAATGAATTAATGTTTAACTATTTAAATCCAATATTCCACATGTGACAGTTAAAGTGTGTGTGTGAGACAAAATGAGAGTGTATACAACAGATAATGGGAACATGACTGCCACACCCATGTGAGGTTGGTGTGTGTACATTTGCACACAGGGGACGTCTGGTATTGACTTGACTAATGTCTATTTTATAGCCAACATCACAGCAGTGTTTCACCAGCGCCATTACAATCATGAAAGGCAATAAGAGTGACGAGAAAACCTAAACACATTTTTATGACGCTCGTACATCTTCATAAAACACTCGGCGACAGCTTATACAGCCATAAAAGAAGAGAGGCAGGAAAGTAAATGACAATCGAGAAGCTTTTAAAGGTTTATTAAATGAGAATGGACTCCCTGCTGCGCTGCTGCGCGATAACTCCGATTAAATAGTGTGTATTTGCAGGCTGCTGTGATTCACCCATTAAGATTATAGATCTGTGGTATGGAGTGACGGCCTGTGCCTGTTAGTGTAAATCCCATCATGCTTTAGAAAGCCTCACACCCACCCACAAACTCACCATGTGAATGTTCATATGTGTGTGTGTGTGTGTCAGGGTGTTTTTTTATAGCCTGAATACAGACAGATGGATTTGTGAACAGGTATGACAAGTGTAACGTGTGTGTGTATGTAGGAGGAAATAATCTGTTTTTTGAACGTCTGTGAGATTTGTGTCATTATGTTGATGTGTTAATGCAAGTGGGTGTAAGTTTTATAGAGCAGATAATGAATACAGGAAGCTTAGAGATAAAGATGGCAGGTGCACAGAGTGTGGAGGAGGGGGTACGTTTGTATTCATGACTGTGACTGTGTGTGTATGGGGTTGGGGGGGTGGAGCAGTAACTGTACGAGTCTTCAAACATTTATGGGATCAAGTCAAACTGAGTGTGTATTTATAGACAGCGTTACTCCTGTATGATCATGATGTCATGGTGCAGTTTGTATCAGACGGGTGGAGCGGTGGTCAAGTTGTTTTCAGACATTTTAATGCTGAAAAGTTACAGATTATACCTTTAATCTGTTTTCAATCTTTAGCTTCGCTGTTAGCAGCTAACAAACAGAATCTGAAGCTCTGGGATTATATTTTCATGCTGAAATGCACCCTGGGAATTGTAGTTAACTTCTCCCCAGAAGTCTCTGTGTCCTCGGCCATCTTGTAACTTTGACTTTTTATTAAAGAATAAAACATTTTCTGACAGTTGTTTGTCACCAAACCAATTACCTTCATGTAAAGTTGTGTGTGTATTTTTTGAATGTATTTACTATGTTAACTCCCGGCAGCTACTGTAAATCATGTGTTCATGTTTTATAGCTGTGTTCAAAATTGGACTAAATTATTGAAAAACTGACCTGAGATGGGACATGTTGACTTGTTGTCACTAAAACCACAACCTTCTTCCAACCTTTACTGTTTTCTAAATCTACAACCTCTCTGCTGTTAAAGTCCTGTGTACTGTTACCAGTCCTCCAGCTTCTCTGCAGTATACAAATGTCTCCTGGAACTGGAAAAAAGAGGACGGTCAGATTTAATCCTTCAGTTATTGCTAACTGAACACACATTACATTTAATGAACCAGGTTCTGGCTGCTGAATGAAAGATGTATCCTCTGTACAGGTTATATTACAAGCAGGTTTTTTCTGGTCCACTTTTTATCCCATCTCTTGTGACAGTTAAATTTACATTTCAGAGATTTAGCTGGAGCTCTTATGCCTTTTAACTTCACTTGGAGACATTTAACTCAGACTGAAAATAAGAAGAATGTGTGGATAAGAAGCGCTCATTTCTGGATCACCAGAATCACAGAGAAGCAGCAGAAAACAAAGAGAGCGCGTTGGTCAGAGCTGCGTGACGTCTGCGGCCACAGGTGATGTGAAGAAGACGTGGAAGGAGAAGGAATAACAGCTGAAGAGTTTGTAAAGTGATTTTGTTTTGTAGCTGCAGAGCTGTTAAAGTGCAGAGAGTGAACTGGATGAAGTGAAGAGGTGAATCACTTCTTGAAATTATGAGAGCTGTTAAGAGTCATTCACACCGTGTTAGCCTGCGGAGGTTGAGACAGTTTGACTGGACGAAGCTGTTGATGGACAACATTCCTCCATCATCCTCCTTCCTCTGTCTGTGTGTCAGCTCCCTGCTATGCTAGCAGCGCGACTTAACGAGGGGCAGAGTGGTCCGTTCATCCACCACACTGAAATACCCAGAACTATTGGATGGACTGGACATTAGCATGAGCAAGTACAGCCTCACAGAGCAGCTAACATGGGTGTAA